>NW_018108716.1:5050-8847 GCF_000183805.2 Loa loa | reverse complement strand
TACTATTTTACTACTTATACTACCCCTCCTCCCACCATCTCATTCCTCATTCCTCCTCCTCAGCTTCAATGCTGAACAAAGAAACGGAACGGGAAAAAAAAAACGAAAACGGAACAAAGACCGCTTCTCCCGCCAATAGGTAAGGCAAATGTGTGGGAAGATGGGATGAGGATGATGGTGATGATAATGATAATGATGATAATAATAATGATGGTTTGAAGTGACAACGAGTGATATCGGATGATTGATATGAAATTATCCTAGTTAATGCTAAGATTAATATATGTAGTATAGGTAATAAGCGTTAACTTAATACATCTATCTTTTCTGTTCAACTTAGTCTCAGCTTAAACCCAAACTAATTTACAGGTAAATGATAGATAAACGGGGAGGAGAGAATGGAAGTGAAAAAGGAGGATAAAGAGATGGAGGAATGAATGATGGTAATACCCTCTTACCTATTATCAATTCCTCACAACAATTGCCCTATTTCCCTTCTTTTTTTTTCTCTCCCTTTTTTTTCTTTTGCTTTTCCTTTTTTTTCTTCTTCTTTCTTTGCTGTCAACCTAACCCTAATCATCAACCTTTATCTTCTTCTTTTCCTCCCTCTTCATTCCCTCCCAGTACTCCATCCCGAGTGTTATCCTATAACCCGGTCTTTTGTCCACCTCTTTTTACCATTTCTCCCTTCTTCTGTTATTCATTTAAAAAAGAAAAAAAAAAATACTGAGCAACACGAATTGACTGGCTGCGCAAATGTATGTCGGTTGTGGTTCGGTGAGTGCTATCGTTGTTTGCTTGTGATTCATAAAATTCCCTTGTTACTATTGATAACGATAGATTACGATTACAATTGTATTTGTAATTATGATTATGTTTACGATTATGATTACAATTACTATCATTAATCGTTGTATTAATTCATACCAATAATAGTTACAATTGGTTGAGCCAAGAAATATTTCATTTGAAGTATTAAGAATTGATGATTACCACATTATACTGTTACAGTATCACTATTCATTACAGGTAGTTATAGCTGATATTACAGATTTAAGCTATTTATCAATTAAAGTTAATCAGACTTATGAGATGAATGTGTATGCATAATTTCCAAATATTCTGATCCCTCAATTTCTTCTTTTTTTTTTTTGGAAATAAGTGTACATGCTATGAGATAAATGGGAATGAGTTAGGTATAGTAGTCACAGGAAATGAGTAATTATTCGTATTATTAGATGTTTAGTAGATGTTGTTGTAGAAATCAATTGTTAAAATTAACGAAGAATTTGAATTTGAAGCATTTTGAAGTGATAACTAAAGTAGGTTCATTTTTATTCCCATTGCTTAACATTAATTAATGAATAAATCTCGATCTTATTTCTTCATTTAATTTTTTTTCCTTTTTTAAATCATGATGTCTTATACCACATTCATGTGAAATCATCATTTTATAACCTTTAATATTACGAAAGTATAATGGTACTTCATTTCATGTGTTTCCGAATATGGTTATATCGTTTTCGTTAGTATTTGGATTACCACATTCTGATGTGGAGTGTAAAGTTGTAGAGTTATCATGTTATAATATTCTATTTTAGCAGAAATTTTCAGGATGATCTTGGAACTTTTGATTTCCCAGAAGTAAACGCTAGTGTCGTCTGAATGGATGAATTACTACTACTACTACTACTACTACTACTATATGTACTTGATGTTGGTACTAAGATGATGAGCCAATTAGAGTGACCAAAGAACGAATCGTCGAATCGGATGTCTGTGTTACTTAGCCAGAGAAATTCGAATCGACATTCGACCTGTGGTCACTCGCTTTACTACTCCATTATTCCATCTTCAAATCACTTCTATCAACGTCAACTAAGTTTGGAAGTTGCAAAGATGGCCGTAATATGCTCCTGTATAAGCTAATCTAACAGCACACTATTAACTGTAAGTTTTATGATCCTAGACCATCATGGCTCAAATACAATCGAACAAGTTCTCGGGATGACTTATCCAAGTTATCTATGATTTTCTCGACGATCTCCTAATGTGTTATTGTAAACTGAGCATAACTGTACATGAAGACTACTCGAGCGAGTTTCATGATGATTAAGTGTTAATAAGAAACAAATGAGTGGTAATTAACTTGTCACTTATTTGTTCGGTGAATTATTAACATTAGCATTTCATGTGTTGATAAGCACTTATGGATTATCCTCGAACATATATCGATTTAAATTTCAAAAATATAAAATTGGGCGTTGTTCCGCAAGCTTAATTTTAACAGAGGATGACAGTTTTTTGTTTTCTATTCCCCAAAAAAAAAGATCATTATTGTTAATTCCTGATTAATTTTTGGGGCAAGTAAATTCCTGTTCCCGTGACTTATACATTCCCGGTATCGTTAATACTATTATCGGAATTATTGGTTAAATTATTCTATACATAGATATAATTATTCAGTGTATGTGGAATTACTCATGTACGTATGTATCGGTTAATTCTTTATAAACTTTTATACAAGAAATTGTTAGGGAATTTAAAAAGAAAAAAGAAATGCTGATATTTTGCAATACGATGATAACTGTTATATCGCGAAGAGAATGAACTGATAATTTTGTAAGATATAGCAAATGATTGTTAATCGTTGAGTTTTTCAGATGAAATAAATATTTTCAACACTATTTTCGGTAATACTATTCCTATTCAGCATCTTTTCATCACATTCCAATAGAATTATGATCAAATTTCATGCATTCTAAATTGTTTACTATTGTTGTTTAATTAATGCAAATTCGTTATCGTTCATTAAACATTGTTTAATCAATGATAAATATTAGTTGTTCTATAGGAGGAAGATTGGGGAAGGGTGATGGGGGGATGAAATTTTAACTTTGATTAATTTGCAATGCGGTATTGAATTGTATTCGTTGTACTTGAAAAGTCATTAGATTAAGATTTGATTGTTAGGGTGAAAGAGTTCGTAAAATTCAGAGTGTTTTTTAATTCAAAGAATTCATATTAATTATAGGAATAGTGGGAAAAAAAAAAAGATTCCATATTAGTGTGCCGAAAATTTTCAACAGTGATAAATTATTATCACTAAATATGCTGCTAATATTTAAAAAAAATATGTTGTATTATTTTTTACTTTTTATTTTTTGAAATTTTTGTTTGAAAAATAAGGAGGAATAGATGAGATGATTTCTGTGTGGGATGATTAGGCTATTAAAATTAGTTGCAAAACTTTTTCACTTCCATATTTTTGATAGCAAATTTTCTTTCCCTTTTTTTTCTTTTTTTTTTTCATTGTAAATCATAAGAAAGCAAGAAATATGCAATAATAATTGGGTAATCAATGGTTATCTTATGCATTTTTTATTCAAATAATTAAATTGTACGAATTAAACAGCAGATTATCATAACCATTATTGATTGCTATTTTCATATTCTGGCTGAATTGTACGGTATAATCTGAACAATTTTTGCCACGATGTTTCCCATATGATTTATTTATAAATTAAATTTGTTTTTGCTATCATTGATAATACCATCTTGTACCTGACACTTTTTTTTTTTTTTTGGCAAATCGATAAATGAATATATATACATATATATATGTATATACATGCGTTGGTATCAATAAAAAGAAAGTTTCTCGTAAACATTCATCTTGAGAGATGTATCTAAATGTAGCAATTGTGGCCAAGGTTAGAGTAGAAGCACGGGGAATTCAATTTTTATTCTTTTTGAAATGCATGGGGACACACACACGCACACACACACACACACAC
>NW_018108716.1:0-4489 GCF_000183805.2 Loa loa | reverse complement strand
ACACACACACACACACACGCACACACACACACACACGTGCACACGTACGTACGCACACACACGCACACAGACACATGCACACGCACGCACACACAGACACACACACACACATACGTACACACATGTATATATCTGCAAAATTATGGATAAAATTTCCAAAACATTTTTGAACCTCCTGAAATCCTGAAAGGTTCATTACATTCATTCCATTTTACTATTATTTATAAATTTATTTCATTTCATTGGTATTTTTGTATCATTTTTATCGCTTTATTTTATCATTTGAATAGAAATGTATAAAAATATTTGTATGCTGCCTTTTTTTAAATGCAAACAATGGTAAAAAGACTGTGGTATTTACTTCTTTAACTGAAGTACTGTAAAATTGTTACAATTTCATAAAGGAAGCGCAAGTATCAATTGGGTTACAATATCACAAGGAGCAAATGCCATTTGGATTACGATATTATAGAGCGCAATTGTCAATTGGGATACGATATCACGAAACTCAGGTGTTAAATTGGTATGCAATATCATAAAATAGCAAATAGTTTAATTTGAAAATAAAATGTTCTATGCATTTGTTTCACCATCTTTTTTCGTTTCATTCTTTCCTTTATGCTCAATAACAAGTGTTTTCACATCACGACGATGCAAAATTGAATCTCGAGTTAATGCTTCCAATGCTGCTGTTGCAATTGCTTCTTGTCGACGTTGACGTAATGCATCACGATACTGTACTGTAAAAATATATTTTTATATTTGCAGTAAAAAAAAAAAAAAAAAACACCTAAAGATTGATGATCGGAAAATTTCTTCTAAGTTGTAAATTAATTAATTAGTATGAGTAGCAGTATTTTTGTGAATAATACTTGCAAGAATTACTGTTTAAAATGAAGAATTCTTCTTGATTGCTAATGTTTATTTATATTATCGTTTGATTTGTGGGAGGAATTTTCCAGATTGTAATTGAGATTTGCATTTACAGTAAACATAATTGCACTTTATTGGAATGTTTTTTTTTTCTATAAAAGGAATTGGAAAAGATAAAATTCGGGAAAGAATTCGCTTAAATTACATTTTATTGTATGTTATTTTAATTTTTGAAATTGAAAAACTTGAAAACAAAAAAGTTATCATACCAGAATAGATAATAAGTAAGCCACCCCAAGCCATTGACCAAAACCATCCAACAAACAAGAATGTAATGGTAAAAAATTGACTAATACCAACTAATGAATTAATAAGTATGGTCATTAATTTTCGTCCCTCACGATAATTTACACGCGTTTGACCAAGACATAAGGCAAAAAATCCACTCATTATTGTTCCTGAATAATATTTTTAATTGGTTATCAATTTTATTGATAATCAATTAAAATTTGGGAAGGAATGGATGAATCATTATCTCATCAATTAGTTATCAAAAAATCCAATTGAATTTATCACCATATATTGATACTATCAAAACATGTAAAATAACCTTATTCTCGGTTACTTCAAATAATCTGAGAATAAATTTGAATCAAATTAATCGATATCAGTAAAACACTAAATGGGATGGTTCAAGTTTTGCTTATACGTTCCCGCGAATATCTATTATCTGGTGAACTATATCTAACCTACCAAAAATGTAAATCCCACAAGAATATATATTGCACAATATCTTTGTAATCTTTACCAGTATACCTTTAATACAAATTCATAATAAATGATATCGATTATTTTCTTCAAAATATCCCAAATATTGTTAATAAAAAAAAAAGAAAAGTAAATTTCCGATATATTCGTTAATTATTTTTACAGCTATAAGATATCATTTTAAGATAATTAAATGCAAAAAAAAAGAAAAAAAATTTTAAATAACTGTGAAATATAATTCATACATACCTAATCCAGGCATAATAACATTAATTATAGCACAAAATATAGCAACCGGTAATGGAAGGAATGGTACCGCAGAATGCATTAAAGTGATATCATTGGTTGGTAGATGAATTCGTACATCACCTGGGCGTTTATCATTTTGATCAGTGTCAGTTTCAACTACTTTTACCAAACTTGTCAAACTAAATCCTTTCCCATTTTCCTATAAATTGTTAACAGATATTGAATTAATAATGATAATGATAATAGGGAACAATAAGAAGTATGGATTAAATTGAAGATGCACCGAAATGATTGATGTTATAAAATGTTGTAAATTTTTTGCAATTAATTAATTTCAAAATTTTTGTTATTTTTTATTTTCAAATTTTATAAGAAGTAATATGGTAAAAAAAAAAATCTTACCCTTAATACTGAATAATTTAATCTAAAATGTCATTTTTCATTAATTTTTGCAAACATTTTAATTCTCATTCATTCCTTTTTTATATTTCATAATTAAAACTCTTTCTTTTTTCAAAGTATATATTTTCAAATTTAATTTAAATAATTCAAATTTCTATTACATTATTTTTATTCCTTCGTTCTTACCTTTCCTTTTTTTTTTTTTGTCGATTAAACCAATCATCTAATAGGTGTAAGGGAAAAAATAGCGATCGGATGACAATTTGCGTACAAAGTTGACAATGATAGGAATTAGAAGAAATAAAATGATGTAAAAGAAGGGAATTTTTTTAGCTTATTAAGTAAAAATTGATTAGAATAATTACGACATAACGAATATATAAAGTTGTAAAATAAGATAATTTGTGAAATTTCTTCAGTTGCTATAATTTGTTCACTTTTCAATTGATTAGAATTTGATTAATTAATTAAACGATGGATACTTTTAATGTTATGATCGGAAATTTTGTTAATTTATCATATCAATTTCAAAATTTTTAAGCAAAAAAATTTGACATACACTTTCGTTATCTTACAAATAATCGAATTTTTAAAAAATTGAATAAAATTAAAATACAACGAAAATAAAGCATTTACATTAAAATTAAAAAAAAAAAAGAAAAAAATACTGTAAATAATAATTCCATCATGATTATGACCTTTTGATGTTTCGGAATAATTCCTTGTTCAACACCATAATCGATTATATCCGGTAGCATTGTTTGCACCTTCTTCCATTTTTTTGAAACCTCAGCTGAAATTTTTAATTTCATAACTTCAAATATATCTAAAAAGCATAAATCAATTTTTTTTTTTTAAAAACAAAAGAAAAAAAAACTGTCCCTATCTTCTCCAGTCATTTTAAGCTTCCAATTTTACAATTACATTGATATCTTTTTGTTGAATTTTGAAAAAAAAAAAAAAAAACGCTATAAATTTTAATTTATCCAAATCAATTAATTTAAAAATTGTGAAAAATTAATTTCATAAAGTTTTAATAACTTCAAAATAAATGAGAATTGTGTATGAAAAAAAAATAATAATAATAACAGTAATTTTTTGTTTTTGTTTTTTTTCCCTTTTTTTTTTTTTACAAACTTACCAATTTCTCTTTTTGGTGGTTGTTGTTGTTGTCGTGATTCATTCATTTTTAACAAATTTGCATTATTTAAATAGCTACAAAACTATTTCATTTTGTTTTTTCTTTAGACAAAGAATTCCATTTTATATAAAATTTATGCACCTTTCTTTCTTTCTTTTTTTTTTTTAAATCTGAAAAATGGGTAAATTGAATAGTAAAGAAAAATATATGCATGCATTTGAGGGAAAAAGAAAAAGTTCATTAATTAAATTTAAAGATTATTTCATATTTATAATATTTAATGAAATTAATTTCATAAAACAAATTAAATCTCAAAATATTTCAACAATTTATGCTAATTTTGTTCAAGTAATAAATTGTAAATTTGTAATTCATTAAACATAATTTTGCATTAATTCAAATATGACATGATTGATAATGTAAAACGAGCGAAACTAAAATAGTTTGGATTTAAATAATTTAATTAACTTATCATTGAATCAAATTTAATATCATACCGAAAAAAAAAACAGTTTTAAAAAATTAATAAACATATTACGTGCAATGTAATTATTAATAACATATGGATAATATTTAAAGAAGAATGTAAAATGAAACGTTGAAATATGTTGACTGATTGATATCGTAAAGAAAAACTAATAGTTTGGATTTTTAAATTTTTTTTTTTTTAATAAGCTAAAAGAATAATTTAGTAAATTTTATCCTGTTCTTTCTTATTTTTTTTTTCTTTTGTTTTACTAAAAAAAAAAAAAAAAATGAATAATGTAAAAAAAAATAACAAGCATAAGCTAAGAAAAAAAAAAAAAAAAAGAAAGACACCACCATAAGGCTACATATTTCCGGATTAGGTATTTATAAAAATTTGGTCTGCTTCTCACCTCATATGATTGTTCGTTTTTTAAAAAAGTTACATTATTTTGAACTTTCAGGAAAAAAAAAAAAAGGAAAAGAGGAAAAAGACGCAAATATCAATGAAGCTTTTCTAGTCTTGTTAAATCCTAACTAAAGACAACATATTATTGCTTTTTCATTTTCAATTTTCTTTTATGTACTATC
>NW_018108715.1:31077-33838 GCF_000183805.2 Loa loa | reverse complement strand
TAATAACTCAAATTAGAATTAATCTTTGGCCATTTGTTTACCTATTTAAATCATCCAAGGAAGAATAAATGTTATAATGAAAGATGAATATTTGCAGAAAAAACTGATGATTATTTCAAATCTATAAGATTATTATTAATTAAAAAAAATATATTATGCATAATTACTTGCCAAAAAAAAAAAATAAATTTCACTCATGGCGCTATTTATCCATTTAACAATTGTTGCTCCATAAGTGATAATCATTTTGTTGATAATATTTTGCTGATAAAAAATGAATCAATTAATTGGGCAAAAAGTTTCATCTCTACTACCGATAAAAGAAATTATTTATCGATAAATAGTTTGTTGTAACAGAATATATTTTCTTTTCTTTTGTTAAATTATAATTATTTCAAATTTTAGAGGTATTTTTTCTAAAATATTTAAATTAGGAAAAAAGGAAATTTAATTATTCAGTTATTCAATATTAATTATTTATTGAGTTATTTTCAAAATGATACAGTAATATTTCTTTTTTTTGTATGATAGATTTATGAGGAAGATTGAAATTTTCATTTCACTATCATATTTCAATAAATTACCAGGTTAAATAATTTCAACCATTATTTGATCTTTAAATTGGAATATAACAATCATACAAATAATCATTATGAGATGACAATAATCATTGGTGATAATATCAATGCAAAGCTTATCATTCATTTAATATTTAAAATATAAGATGGCTGATTTTAATAATTATTATAACATTTCGTGTCTACAATTTACTTGCTTATTTTAATCTTCACTTTCCATCTTATTATCATGGTAATCAATCTAAGTCGTCGTTTTAGCCATATCCATCATTCGTTTTTTTTTTTATGGTCAGTAAAATGGAGGTCATTGGGCCAGAAATCAAAAATGAGGAGGCTGATGACCAGTACGATAAACATATCTTGTCCCCTCCTTATACATTCATTTTGAGTTTAAATACTTTTAGTCCATTATTTTCAAATGGTTGAAATAACGTAGCATTCATTTAACTTAACTATTATCAATTATTTTATATTATACTTTTGCCTACAGTATTCTTCGATATACTGAATGCTTTATAGTATATTCTTATTCCTTCATACTATACTTTTACTTATTGTACACTTCCAAGTACTAAATGTTTCATTACTATACTCTTATCGTTCCATACATATACTTCCACCTACTGTATTCTCCCAAGTATGAAAACTCTTCTTCCAAGTATTAAATACTTTATACTGTACTTTTATCCTTTTATACTATATTTTTTACCTACTGTAGACCTCTAAGTACTAAATGTTTTATTACTATACTCCCACCGTTTCATGCATACACTTCCACCTACTGTACTCTTCAAAGTACGAAAACTCTTCTTTCACTTATTAAATGCTTCATACTGTACTCTTATCCTTTCATACTGTACTTCCACCTACTGTACTCTTTCAAGTACTAAATGGTTCGTACATGTAACTCTCCCATATCACAATCTTCTCGTATTTTATTCTCTTTTTTCCTTGACAAAGTTTTTGAGGGATCATCTTCAATTTCAATATAGTGAATGTTAGAACGATCCGTTTAAATATGATATGATCAAGCTTGTCATCTTCTACCATCCTAATTATTTTCTTTAATGATATTAGTCACTTCATGATGACAAATGACAATTATCTTTTTCTTCAAAAGTTTTGATGAAAAATTTGACAATAGTGAAATATGCAAATGTTTTGCGATTAATTGAATATTTGATTATTTTCAAAAAAAAAAAAAACATCATTACCGTTGACAATATTACTACAATGAATCATTACCTCAACCAGTTTTCCAAATTTTTTTTTTCGTGAAATTTCACAAAAAAAGTAAAAATAAAAATTATCATATTAATGATAACGACGTTTTTGTTTTTATCACTGATAATGCATCTTCTTTTCCTGTTAAGGAAAAAAAAACTATTCATTGTTAATGGAATTTGTTATATTTGAATAGTTTTAAAAAACTTTTCCTTCAATTTGATGCTTCTAATTAATTAGCAATTGACAGTATCATAATTTCAACTTTTTAGATTATAAATAAGTTATCAATGAGGAAAAGATATGTTATCAAATAATCCAATTTTTTTATCAGAACTTATCACCTTTCTTTTTTTTAAGTGAAAAAAGAAGGTTAAAAAAAAGAACGAATGAATCTTACATTATTCAGTTATTTGCAAAATGATAACATTTAATGTTTAAAAATTTGATAGTAATGGATTTTTGGGATAGTTCATTTCGGATGTTCCGAAAGTTTTATATTTTTCAAAAAAAAAAAAGGAAGGAAAAAAACTCATCTATTTAATCGAAAGATGAAAGCATTCATTGGAATGTATTTAATTACTAATCCAACATTACTTTATTTTTATTTAAATTGGCAATTTTTTTCAAAGGACTATTTAAGAATACAAAAAAAAAATCATTGAAACGAATTTTAAAAGCATAAAATAAAATATCATCTTTTATTTTTTTAATTTATAAAATTTCCGGATAATTAACCTTAAAATTTATTGATATTTCCAATATGATATAACAAGTTTGCATTGAAAATCTTTCTGATATTTTGGAAAAATTTTGTCACCATTTCATTTGTCATTTTTGTCATTTTTTTTGACATACCTTTCATTAAGTGTAATAATTAGTCCTATAAAATAGGGAAATGATATTGATGGATGGTAGTCTCTTCCCAGAAGCCTGTTTACCTGTTTTTTTTTTTTTAG
>NW_018108715.1:28922-29930 GCF_000183805.2 Loa loa | reverse complement strand
GGTCTCCCAAAATTGTCATTTTATGACAAATTCCGGTTTTTTTTCCACTTCACTTCACAACAGTATCCTTTGAAATTTGCATTCTGTAATAACGGGTAAATGATTCAATGATCAGCGTAATGTAAATACTATTACAGGTAGGTATTGAAAATAGATTGAGAGATGAAGTGGGGACAGAAGAAAGGGTAGGGAAAGGGTTGACAATATTAATTTTATCATACATGTGAAATAATTTTAAGTAATTTTAAATTTTAATTCAATCTTTCAATTCTCAGCTTATTTACCAAGAGTAAAAGTTCTTATCAGCTTAATCTCTGATCAATGATCAATCGATTGATCATTCCAAGATTATTCTATTTTTTTGAAATATTTTTAAGTTTTGTTTTCATTTCATTAATTTTTATGAACAAAAAAAAAAATGTCATATTGTCTCTTTTTATTCAAAATTTCATTTAATCTACAGAATGTATTTTCATTTAAATTAATTCATTTCAATACTTTCTTTTCAATTTGCTCCTTTTTCATCCATCTAAAAACTGTAATGAATAATTATTTTTTTAAGTAATTAATTTAATCATCACTTTTTTCATTAACAGAAATAGTTTTGCTTTTCTCGATTGTTAAATTCAACTATTTGGTGACATTTTTTTCATGATATATCACATCTGCTTATATTTGACATTTTAGGATCGTCGCATTATTGCAGTTAATTAAAGTTAATTTTAGGATTTTCAAAATGAATTAAATGAAAAATTTGCTAGCATTATAATCGTTGAAAGCATTTGTTAACATTTATTACTTTATTTTCTATTTTTTTTTTTCCTTTTTGCGACAACCATTTTGTAATATATTTCAATTAAAAAAAAAAATGACTTTTTGATTTAAATTAAATTTTCCATTTTAATGAATTATTTTTTATCAAATAACACATAACATTTTATATGGAAATGGAAATGAAAAAATTCTTTCCTTTGCTATTCTTTCAGTACTTTTTTTTTTTTTNTTTTT
>NW_018108715.1:27396-28869 GCF_000183805.2 Loa loa | reverse complement strand
AAAATTTATTTAATGGTGATTAAATTGATTGGAAATTAGGAATAGAATTAAAAAAAAAAATTCAGTCTTAGATAAAAGCGCAACAAGTATAGAGCTAAAGACATGACATCTAATCTTGGACAAAAGCGCACTAAGTATAGAGCTAAAGATGTGACATTCAATCTTAGACAAAAGCGCACTAAGTATAGAGCTAAAGACATGATATCTAATCTTGGACAAAAGCGCACTAATATAGAGCTAAAGATGTGACATTCAATCTTAGACAAAAGCGCACTAAATATAGAGCTAAAGATGTGACATCTAATCTTGGATAAAAGCGCATAAAGTGGAAAATTATCCGGTTATTAAAAATGACGGAATTGATGAATGCATATATATATATGCTTAATAAAATTAGATAGATAGAAATTGTTGACATAAAATTATATATTGATTGAAAACAACTGAAAATTGAAAATGACCAGTTCTTTTTAAGAACAAAAAAGAAAAAAGGAGTGAGAGTTAAAGATGAGGTGACAACAACGAGACGAAATGAGCGGAATGTCGCCTCTTCAACCTATTTATTTTTCACTATGCCATAATACGTTCAATATAATTGAGAAGCTGTTGAAAATTTTATTTCTATTTCCGTTATATACCTTTTCACTATTGTGATTATTGATCTTTCGAAATTTTTTTATTTTTTCCCTTTGATATCAATCGATAAAAATCATTTTCCTTTTGATATCGATTGATAAAAATTATTTCCTTTCGATATCAATTGGTAGAAATTATTTTTCTTTTGATATTGTTGGAAAGAAGTTATTTTTCTCTTTAAATATTGATCGATAAAAGTTATCTTCTCTTCGATATCGATCAATAGAAATTATTTTTCCTTTCGATATTGATCGATAAAAGTTATCTTCTCTTCGATATCGATCAATAGAAATTATTTTCCTTTCGATATTGATCGATAAAAGTTTTTTAATAGTAATTAATTAACTAATCTTCTTTTTTGGTAATTAATAGCGTTTTAAATAATCGTTGCTATTATTTTGCTCTTGAAGACTTTTTTATTTCGTTTCATTTTCAGCTCTTTCAAATAAACCTGATTAATTTTTCATCGGGAAAAATTTTTGTCGAGAATTTCAATTTCAACCTGCGGTGACAGCTTGTGATGTTCAAAATTTTGAACTGGTGGTATTACACCATTAGACAATGATGTCACATATTGGAAAAATTATTGATATCATCTGTATCATAATTATCACAATGCCTCAGCTGTTGTTATCAATGTGTCCAAAAGAATGCATATGTATATCTGAGGAGCAAAAAGTGACACGTTGTGATAATGCAGCACTTAATGATATCCCAGCTTTATTGGATCCACGAATTACATCATTAAGTATGGTGAATTGTACATTGAAACGATTGGATCCTGATGTTCTGGAATTATATCCTGGTTAGATGATATTTTTTGATTGCATTATTTTC
>NW_018108715.1:25384-27167 GCF_000183805.2 Loa loa | reverse complement strand
CCAAATAGAACTGGATTTTTCCGGTAACAATGAAATTTTAGATCTGGAATATCTTGATTTATCATTCAACAAAATCGATATGATTGATATGAAAATTTTCAAATATCAAACAAAACTTCGTGTATTACGTCTCAAAGGCAATCAACTTTCATCATTACAGCTGGACAGTTTCATTGACTTACGTCAATTACAGGTGATAAAAGATCATCATTAAAATAGCATCAATAATAATGAAATAATTAATTTTAGGTAAAACAAAAAATAAAGCCTAATTAATTAATGTCAAACTGCAAACATTGTTACTTGCATAAAGTAAATGATGGAGTGAATTTCTTAGTTAAACTTAGTAAATATCTTTTCAAATCAAAATGATACCAATAAATTAATTATGCACTTTTAAGAATATTACATTGACAATACCTGAAAGGAATGATATTTATAGTTTGTAATAATGAAAGATAGTAATTATTGATTTTTTATTGTTACTATGTGGTTTTATCGATTAGTTTTTTTTCTTTTTTTTTTAATTATATTAACAAAATTATTTTTTTTTATTGAAAATTGTTGGTAAAGTTAATGGAAAAGGGTTGACAGAACAAGGAATAAATTGCTTGACATCATTAATCGAATATGTATCAAATAGACAATTTCTTCCTACCATATCCATCTCAAATTTCATATTTTGAAGCTCCTTTAGGTTAATTATTAACAATAATTTTCGGTATAATTATTAAGGAAATATGATGATGAAGAATGGAAGAGAAAAATGAATGACCTTTCACTTTTCAATTTAATACCTAAAAAAGAAAAAAAAATGGATCAGGAATTAAAATAAAAAATGAAAGGTTGATTATTTCTGTCAAGTAATGCTAATAATTCCATAATAATATTATTGATATTCTAATATTTAAAAATGTCACATAAAATTTGACAAAAAATTTGTTAATAATTAATTAATTGAAAATGAAAGGATAAATATTAATTGTAAATGTTCATCTTATCGTCATTATTTTATATAGCATGATGAACCAACGATGCATATTTTTATCTTTAATTATGATTGAAAATTTTCATTGACCATTTATTACATGCAAATTTTCATTTTGCGCTATATTTCAATATCAAATTAAATTTTGCTTTCTAAAAATTGGTGACATTTTTGGTGATATTTTAATTGCTAAAAGTGAATGACAAATTATTGTCAAAGTTTGGAAATAAAAATTGATAAAAATTTTCGAAAATTATATCAAAAATACAAATGAAATTGAATTATGAATTTGTAAATTAAGCAAATTTCCGATTGATAATATATAGCTTAAAAAAAAAAAAAATTGTGAATGAATGATGGATTAGCATATTTTATGAATTGCAAAAAAAAAGAAATTTATAAATTATAAGAAAAAAATATTACAGTTAAATCTTTTTTTTATTACTTAAACCATTTTGAATATTTTATGCAATTAATAAAATATATCAGAATTGAAGTACTCTTGTTATATTCTTCAATAAAATTTTTGAATTAAAATTTTTTAAATTTCTTATATATTGCAAAAAAATGTTATGGTTAAATTTTTTACTATTATTTAAACCATTTTAAGTATTTTATGCAATTAATAAAGTATATCAGAATTGAAGTACTTTCGATATATTCCTTTAATGAAATTTTTGAATTAAAATTTTTAAATTAAAATTTTTTTATACAGCAAAAAAAAATTAAAATTTTTAAATTAAAATTTTCTTATATATTCCAAAAAAAAATGTTATGGTTAAATTTTTGCTATTA
>NW_018108715.1:18116-25282 GCF_000183805.2 Loa loa | reverse complement strand
AAATTTTAATAAATTTACTTATATATTGCAAAAAAAATGTTATGGTTAAATTTTTTTACTATTATTTAAACCATTTTAAGTATTTTTATGCAATTAATAAAGTATATCAGAATTGAAGTACTTTCGATATATTCCTTTAATGAAATTTTTGAATTAAAATTTTTAAATTAAAATTTTTTTATACAGCAAAAAAAAATTAAAATCTTTTTGTATATTGCAAAAAAAAAAAATGTAAACCATTTTGAGTATTCTATGTAAATAATAAAATATATCAGAATTGAAATTTCTAAACTAAAATATTTTGAATTCAATTTTTTAAATTAAAAAATCTTTTTCTTCAATTTTATTTTTGCTTTTTTTTTGTGTAAAAAATTGAAGAATAAATTTTTTTTTTCAAAAAAAAAAAAAAAATGAAAATAAATAATTATTACAGATACTTGATCTCTCCACCAATCAACTTCTTCAATTGGAACCATCGACATTTTCGATACTTAATAATCTTCAAAAATTAATTCTATCAAATAATTTACTCACAAAATTACAATCGGAAACTTTTGTTGGTTTAAAAAATTTACAACAATTAGATTTATCCAATAATCGATTACATACAATTGGTGAACATTTATTCGATGATATAACAACTTTACAATCACTTAATCTTAGCAAAAATAATCTTTCAAAGGTATATTTTTAATTTTGAAAATTTACCAAATAAATTCATTTGCATTACATTTTCATCCCGCTTTTCAGGAATTCCCGGAAAAAATTTTTGTCTGATATTTTATTCAATACTATGAACATTTCTTCTTTTTTTTCCCTCTCTCTCTCTCTCTCTCTGTCTTTTTATCTTCATCGAGAATTTTCCAATTACTTATTACAATTTTATTCTGTTTAAAATATATAAAGTTTACAAGAAAATTTAATTGTTTTAAAAAATTAGTTAATAGAAGGATTAAAGATTCTTGTTGCAGATTGGATCAGATACATTCGCCAGCTTGACCTCTTTAAAACATCTTGACCTTAGCTCAAATTCACTTACTGATGACCTGTCATTTAATGGTCTCAACAGTTTGCAATATCTCAATATCAGTTATAATTTGGTATAAGTTTCAGTGAGATCTATTTGTTTGAACAAATTATTTGATAAAAAACTTCTTGTCTACATCCTTTCTATGATTTTCACCTTTTAGCGATTTTGACGCACATACAAAATATGGCTAAGCCAAATGATACTAATCATTTAATAAAAGCCAAGTGATGCTAATTACTAATAAAAGCCAAGTCATATTAATCATTAATAAAAGCCAGGTTATGCTAATCACTGTAACTTTTTTTCTCGAACCATCCCAAATGTGACATCTGATTTGACACGGCTTAATATATAAATGGAATTTATCTATTATTCTTTCGTCTGTTAAAATTTCATTTTTAGTTACAACGAATCATAGCATCAAATTATCGTCCATTAAGTGAATTACGTGAGCTTGATTTATCAGCTAATCAAATGATGGAATTAGCGACATCATCATTTATTGGTCTAAATTCACTTGAGATCCTTCGAATGACCAATGAACCATACTTACATTCCATAAAGGTTAGCATCATATTCTAATTTTATCTTCAAATGATTCATATCTATTGATGTTATTTACTTAATTCAAATGATTACTTATTAATTTAATTTTTAAATTTTATTTCCAATATTAATCAAAGTCTTATTTAACCGAAAGAATGGATTAAAATAAATTGAATCATAATATTCTTCAGGTAAAAAGCATCTTCAAATAATTCCGATTATTTTGTTGTTTGAAGGAATATGCTACATGTTTACATGCTTTTTAGTAAATTTATTTCATCACACTATTGACCATTGTCCATTTCAGATAAACTATTGACCATTGTCCATTTCAGATGAAAATTTTGATAGATTTATAGAAAATCTTATTATTTAATATTTCAAATATCAGTAAATTACATTATTTTACCACTTTTTTCCTTTCTTTTTTTCTTTTTAGCCGAATGCATTTTCTGGTTTGATAAATTTACGCAATCTTAATTTATCCTCATGTCATATTTTGGAAAAAATTGACGAAAATGCATTTGAATATGGTGATCGATTGGAGATACTTGATCTGAGCAATTGTCGACTGATACGATTACCGCAGAAACTTGCGGAATGGACAAAGTATGTTGCATATTTCATTCCGCAAGTGGAATAAGATATGAAAAAAAAAAAAAAACATATTTTATTCCGCAAATGTTCTATCATTCAACATTAAATTATCTTGACCATCATTTGGATTCAGCAATATTATGTATATCAATTTTTAGTTTAAAATCATTACACATATCCGGTAATCCGTTTCATTGTGATTGTGAACTGTTATCGTTCCTTCCGGAAGTGCTTCGAAAATTCTCAATCAATATCACCTGTTTTACACCACCTTGGCTATTCGACAAAAATATCATGCAGCTGGTAGGCTAACTAACATTTACACTTGAAATATTTGAAATATTTGCAGTAATTTTTTTTCTTTTTGTCCAATTTCAAGCTAATTTTCTGACTTATGCTTTTTGACCTTTGAACTATTTGACCATTTTCTCATCTGTTGGCTAATATTTTTAAATAGACAAAATTTCCATCAGACTAATCCAACAAAAATAAAATAGGTTTTTCCGAGAATGACAACAACAAAAAAAAAGAGTTTCTTGTGGGAACAAAATTATTTCTTTGTAATAACATAAAATTTAATCGCAGAATAATACATCAGAAATTTTCGAAATTTCATCCTCCTCTTTTCTCACAAAGGTCAAAGTTCAGCCGTTGGCTACTACAGTGGGAATAAATCACAAAGATAAAAAAAAAGAAGAGAACATGCGCAAATGATGGAAACATCTTTTCCACCATTAAATTTAATTCCTTTTTAATTTTATTTTCCATTTCCAAAATACAATTACTAATCATTAATTGAATTTTAATTTTGGAAATTAATTTTTATTTTTTTGATTACAGTCTGAGAATTGCACAACATTAAGCAAATCACAACTAAACTTTGCTATTCTTGGTGCTTCATTATTAGCTCTTACCATTTTACTACTTCTTGGTTTCTGTATCCGTCGACATTTTCCATTATGCAACAAATTTTCATCCGTCAAATATCGTACTCGAAACAAATGTCGCTCACATCTATACAGTAAACCTTTCCTTATCACTTCATCAATCAATGATAAATCTGACTTATTATCCGAGCAGACTTGCTATACGACAACAAATCGTAGTACTTCAAATGGTATGTTATCAAATATTACATAATTAATTACATTCCGGAAGAGGAACTGGAAACAAACTAAATTAATTTAGATGATGATAAGAGTATAAAGTAATTAGTGGATTTATGCAATGTCACGAATAAAAGGTAATGGATATAATAAATTTATAATTCAATCAGGCAAATATATCGGAATACTTTAACGTTTACTTAAACCAATAAAAAGACTTTCTTATGATTAACCAACCGTTTTGACGAATTAAAAAAAAAATTTATATTTCAAGTTATCCGGTATTTTCATCTTTTTTTCGATTTCCGACATATTTCTACAATTTTAGGTTTCTCTCGTTCCGGCGGTCTCTATGATGATGAAGGTTATTATAGCAGCGTAATGTTTCCTGCCGAATATAACGCTTACGAACGTGCACGTCCGGTCTATCCGATACCCCCACCTGCGGCAACAATTCCGCAAACACTGCCAAAAAGCTATGCGGATGACAATTTTAGGATTATTTCCGAATATCCTGTACCAATTACAGAATTATGACTATAGTTTACTGTTTGATGATTGAGCTATTATTTCGAGATTCCCCGGACAAAAAATACTTTTTACTATGACTGGGCTCAAACATAATAAAATTGATTATTGCTGGATCGAGCGGATAAAGTAGGATGGAAAATTGATGCAGATGTTACCAGAACAATGAAGCGGGTATGTATGCAAGAAAAGATACCAGGAGTATCCCGTTTAAATGCTTGTATATATTAATTATTTTTTTCAATGCGACAATTTTAAGCGATACATCTGTTAACATACTTGTCATTTGGGAATGTCACATAGGAATAGACAGAACGGGTTTTGAATATTACTAAAATAAATCTTCCGATGCTTTTAGATGAATATGTCAGTCTTTCCTAGTAGCGATAATTTAATTTTAATGAGAAAAAAAGTTGATGAAATTTTGAAGTTGAAAAAAATATGCTTCATTCATTGCATTTATGTATCGTTACATTGCTTTAAATATGTTTATGTGTATTTGTGTGTATGTGTACAAAATTTATTTCATGAAATTTAAATTGCAAATTTCAAAATAAAACAAATTGCACAAAATGGACTAAAATTGCAATAATCTATGATCTATGATCTTAAGTCAATGATCTTAATCTGAAATCTATGATCTATGATCTTAAGTCAATGATCTTAATCTGAAATCTATGATCTTAAATCTATAAAATCTGCGCATAATCTTTTAAATCGCCAAAAAATGTTGCAAATTTGTTTCACAAAATTTAAATTGTAAATTTCAAAATAAAACAAATTGCACAAAATGGAACACTCTAGCTGTTAGTAAACAAGATAGAGAAGGGTTACTGTAGTTGCAATGATACTACTGTTTGTTACAACTCATCAAATTCATATAGTAAATGTACTTCTAAACTGAAGTAGTCTATGTATAATCACTCGAACTTCAAAATAATGTAATTAGTGAAAGATTGAGGGGCTACTGTAGTTAGTTAGCAAAAAATAGGAAAGGATTACTGTAGTTGCAATGATACTACTGTTTGTTACAACCCACCAAATTCATGTAACAAATGTATTTTAAAACTAAATTAGTTTATGTATAATCATTTTAACTTCACAAACAGAGAGAAGATAAAGCTTTTCCACCCTTTACCTCTCAGTAATTTATATTATTTTTGAATTTGACATTTAATTACTTATTGTTTTAACCTTACGTAGAAACTCGCATTAAATAGTAAACAATTTGAACACTCATAAAGATTCGTTTTTATCGATTTCGATCAAAGCAGTCACCTGATGATGACATCCAAAAGTAGCCCTTATCGAATTATCGAGAACGTTGAAATGACACAAATCCAATTTGTGACCCTTATCCTGCTTGGATATTATATATTACCCTATCTAACTACATCTGTTCAGTTGTATTTGCTGTTGAATAAATATCCACAAAGAATCATTTCAAAGTAAGAAAGAAGTTTGGATAAGCTTAACCATACCTGTTGTTTTATGTCTTTTAAATCATACAGAAAAAAGATTTTGTACGGCTGTGACCTTTATTATGACCTTTATACAGGAATAACAATTCATTAGCAAAAGAAAGAAAAGGAATACTTTTAATAGGTAAAATATTTAATTCATTGGGGAGGAAATAATTCGTAGTCTATTTATTTACAAAAAAAAAGAAAAGGAAAAGCAAGAAATATGAATTTGAAATTTCATACATAAGAATTTCTAATTTTGGAAGAATCCGGAATGTCAGGAAATTTTAGTTTTCCGGAAGAATCATGTTTATTCTAATTTTCTAATCCTCATTTTAAACATATATATATAACTAATCCATATAATTTATTTGTAATATTTATGTTCAAGTTTAATGTTAGTTGATAAAAGAAATTCGTTTAACATCCGGAAGCTATCAGATTAATTTCAATATTTTCAGCCTTAAAGATATCTGAATAAATTTTCCAGTCTTTCATTTCCTGATAAATAATGCATGCTTTTTTTTCCACACCTCTTCACAGATATACAATAAATCTTGACCTTATAGTTAGCTCAAAGTTGACCTGCAGCTTGACCCAGAAATTTCAAATATTTCTTGGGCAAAAATAAAATAGGCCAACAACAGATCAGTCCCATAAATATATTTGGATAAATAGACAAATCCTTGATTGTTTTGTTGACTCGTTCCTTTTTTTCTTTGCTGGCTCATTTTGTTAAATAAAAGTATTACTGTTTCATCATGACCTTCGTCATTACTTTAATAAAAGTATTTACTTAATGGGTAAATATTCACTCGAGAACTTTGATAATCTATGATAACAGTGATCAATGACACCACAGATTGATATAATCATATAAGTGATTAGCATCTTCAAAATAATAGTTTCTTGATCATTGATCTTTTTCTTTGATTTTTCCTAGGATTTAAATATCTTTTGAAATTATTACCTGAATATATATATTATTACAATTAGTTATGTGTAACACTGAACAAACAAATCTCATTCACTTATAATTAAATAGGTATAATTTAAAGATTGAAAGTTATTTCCTCAACTTTTCCTAATTAATTAAACTTTATAAGGAAGAAAAATAAGTCATACTTGTCCTAAACTTATGTGCATAATTTTTTCAAATAATCTTTAACCCAATTCTTGCATACAAAGATAAAGACAGGACAATAAATCTCATAGCAACCAAATTTTTTTCATACCAAAAAAAAGGTGGAATTTGAGTTCCAAAAAAGAAATTTGAATTTCACATTTAATCAATTTCTTCTTTATCTTTAAAAGAAATTTAAATTTCAAAAAAAAGAAATTTGAGTTCAAAAAAGGAATTTGAGTTTCACATTTAATCAATTTCTTCGTTATCTTTCAAATTAATTTGAATTTCAAAAAAAGAAATTTGAGTTTCAAAAAAGGAATTTGAGTTTCAAAAAGGAATTTGAGTTTCAACAAAGGAATTTGAGTTTCGAAAAAGAAATTTAAGTCCCAAAAAAGAAATTTGAGTTTCACATTTAATCAATTTTCTTATTATCTTAAAATATAAATAATATAATTAAATCGATGCAAATTACAAACAGGTAACTACTATTCACTTCTAGGCTTTTTTTCCTTTTTTTAAACCATGTTATAATTATCTAATAAATCTACTAAATAATGCCCACTTGTCTAAAATCTTTCAATGCGCAAAAGTACATTTGTTGCGCAAATAAAATGCAATAAAAGAAAATATAAGTTATTATACCTATTAATATTTTAAAAAAAGTCAATTCAAAATTTAGAAAAATTGATATTTGTGCCATGTCAGCATTATCATTAAGCCAAATAACTTCTATTTCCTTTCATATTTTCCAATGCTATGAAAATCAAAAT
>NW_018108715.1:16456-17986 GCF_000183805.2 Loa loa | reverse complement strand
CTCAAAAAAGGAATTTGAGTTTCAACAAAGGAATTTGAGTTCGAAAAGAATTTGAGTCTCAAAAAGGAATTTAGAGTTTCAACAAAGGAATTTGAGTTTCACATTTAATCAATTTTCTTATTATCTTAAAATATAAATAATATAATTAAATCGATGCAAATTACAAACAGGTAACTACTATTCACTTCTAGGTCTTTTTTTCCTTTTTTTTTTTAAACCATATTATAATTATCTAATAAATCTACTAAATAATGCCCACTTGTCTAAAATCTTTCAATGCGCAAAAGTACATTTGTTGCGCAAATAAAATGCAATAAAAGAAAATATAAGTTATTATACCTATTAATATTTTAAAAAAAGTCAATTCAAATTTAGAAAAATTGATATTTGTGCCATGTCAGCATTATCATTAAGCCAAATAACTTCTATTTCCTTTCATATTTTCCAATGCTATGAAAATCAAAATAATATTCCAAATTTCCTCCTCCTGTTTACCGAAAAAAAAAAAAAATTCTCCAAAAATTTTTTAGCCTAGGCTGTTTTTCCTGGCTCTTTATTTTATTCTAAATTTAACCATTTCAATCTTTCTCAATCATTTTGTATCGTTGAGTTATTTAAACAATAGCAAACAAAAAAAATGGCAAATATTTTAGGTGAAATATTTTAAATATAATATTTTAAAGGCTAAAAAAAAAAAATCTTTACGATGCAAATTTTTTTTTCTAAAATTTTTAATTAACAAATTGAAAAGTTAAATGAAAGATTAAATTATTCAAATAACCAGGTGATAATATAATTCAAACAAACTTTTGAAACGTTTAGCCACTATTCTTTAAAGATAAAAGATATTAAGATGTAAAAAATTTTTTTTTACTATTCTCAAATTGGTTGATAAGTCAAATGGAAGTTTAAATTTAAAAGTGTCAAAATGAAAGGTTAAATTATTCAAATGACCAGGCAATGATATATCTAATTTTTATGTTCGAATAAACTTTTAAAACTTTTAGGTATAATACTTTAAAGATAAAAAAACGATATTAAGATGTGAATTTTTTTCTTTTCAGTATTTTCAAATTGGTTGAAAAGTCAAATGAAAGGTTAAATTTGGAAGGGTCAAATGAAAGATTGATTGAAAGGTCAAATGAAGGATTAAATTATTCAAATGATCAGGCAATGATGAATATTACTAATTCTTTACTAACAAATAAATTTCTATGAATATTGCTAGGATAATTTTGACAGCTTTTAGTGTGTGTGTATGTGTGTGTGTGTGTGTGTATGTGTGTGTGTGATGTGTGTGTGTATGTGTGTGTGTGTGTGTTTTTGATTGGATATGTAAGAGAGCTGTAAAATGGAAGGGTGGATGAAATGGAAAAAGGGGTGAAGTAGTTGTTAGCTTTTAAAATTTTTCGATGGAAAATAATCAAAAAGCTCATGATTTCTAGATGGATAACATGAAAAACACATCAATGAATTTCAACTTAACTTAGCTAAAAGCAATCCTTCAAAAGCACTTCACTTTATTTACTT
>NW_018108715.1:12499-14820 GCF_000183805.2 Loa loa | reverse complement strand
ATTCGTTACTTGATGGCAAAATATAAATATTTTCCAATAAAATATATTCAAAATAAAAAATTTTCATCCAATCAATATGGATGCTAATTTTATAGTATAATTAAATCATCTTTTCTTTCATTTGCCTTCCCATTCCATTTATATCTTACTATTAAATTTAATTTAATTTCATTTCTTTTCATTTCATTTCATTCCATTTTTTTCCATATCATTTTAATCCATATTCTACAGAAAAAAAAAAGAACCATTTATATCTTACTATTCAATTTAATTTCATTTCATTTCATTCCATTTTTTTTCCATATCATTTTAATCCATATTCTACAAGAAAAAAAAAAGGAGAATAACATATAATTAACATTTTTGTAATTTTGATTTGAAACAAGAAAACGATTAAAATGAAAGGATTTAATTCTTGCAAACTTTTATATGCATTGCATGCATTTTTTTTTTTGCATGCTACTGCATGCATATAACTCTGATACATTTGTTGTACATATATTGCAAAAAAATTTTCTTCCTTTTACATTTATATCATGCAACTGTAAGTTAATGATTAGCTGCAAAAAAAATAGATTTCAATTGATGATTTTATGCAAATTTTACTCTTTTTAGTTCCTAAATTTTTTGCTCTTATGCTTTTAAAATTTTTCTTTTCCTTCATTTTTTTTTTGCGATTCGCTCTTACAAGTTACAAGGGAGAGAGAGATTTGGTTGCTAACATATTAAAAAATCGTCACCTAAAAGAATGGCTTCTTAATGAAATGTCATTTAAAGCTTTAGAAGTTTTTTTTTTTTTGCTACAGTAATAAATTTGAAATTTTTTTATTTTTTTTTTTTGTTTTTCAGCCAAAATGAACATTTATATAATTAATTTTTTCTAATGTGTAATTCTGTGTCGCATTTGCATTTCTCAAATATTACTTTGAAGGAAAAAAAAAAAAGAAGCAAAAACATATTTAAATAAAAAGGTGATTAATTTTCACAAAAATTTCTAAAATCTTCATCGCTAAGCTATTTTTTCTCTTTTTTTTTCCGATCATAATAATCGATCCGGAAAACGAATGTAAGATGATGATTATGTTTCATATGATTTAAATGATAAATAATAAGAGAATTCTTTGTCTAACGATAAAAATCAAATTTGTTCGCTAAATAATGATCTTTTCCTCCGGTTATAATTAATCAATCCGGAAAATGGATGTAAATGAATGTGTAAGAAAATAATGGTTATTATCAATCCGGAAAATTGATGTAAGTTGAAAGGTTATATTTTTGCTAATTTAAAAGATAAATAGTACAAGAATTATCGATCTAACAGTAAAATTATTTAGACTTATTATCATTTAACTTGTTATTTGATATCATAAATGCTACTTTTATCAGTGCATTTATCATTTATTCCTAACATTTATGCATATTTTAATTAGTTTGAAAAGTGTAAATTAAAGAAGTTAACAATGGTTGAAAGTTTAATTTCCTTCCTTTCAAATCAATTATTACCGTATCAGAAGCATTGAAAGGTTAACTTATTTATTCCTATTTCATTCGTAATAGAATTCCTATAACTCTCTTATTTTTCTCTATTATCTTTATGAATATGAAAAAAAAAGATGTTAAATAATATTAAACATTTATATCTTGCATAATTTCTTCTTCTTCTTCTCCTATTTATTCATATTATTTAACCTTAATTAAACTTACCTTTCTCCAATGGCTGTTTTTTTTCCAAAAGATAAAATTAGTAAAATAATGTAAAGAAAGGCTAAACAGTAATTTATTTATTAATTACCTGCAAAAAATTTGCATACATAAAAAAGGGGAAGAAGAAAAAAAGGAAAAAGTGAAATAAATTAAAAAAAAAAAGAAAAAATTCTGAAGATATATGAGCTAGAACTTATGCTATTAAATGATTTGAAAACAAGCTAGTATATAAGCTAACTAAAAATATGCAAGCTAATATATAAGCTAAGAAAATATGCAAATATTACTATACATGAAGTCCGTCATAAAATAATCGGGGAAAGATTCAAATTAACCTTTATAATATTATGTAAAATTTTACATCAAAATATTCACAAATTACATTAAAGAAGCCAAAAGTATTATTTTTATTTTCTTGCTAAAGCTACTATAAGCTTCGATAATTACTGGTTAATTATTGAACCTAATAAAATTACTAATTAACTATTAATAACTACTATACTACAACAACTACTACTACAACAACAACTACTACTACTACTACTACTACTACTACTACTACTACTACTACTACTACTACTACTACTACTACTACTACTACTACTACTACTACTACT
>NW_018108715.1:10545-12245 GCF_000183805.2 Loa loa | reverse complement strand
ACAATTGAGCATTACCGCCTAAGTAGTAGACAATAGAGCAAAAATCACAATTGGACATTACCGCCCAAGTAATAGATATTTGAACAGAAATTACAATTGAGCATTACCGCCTAAGTAGTAGACAATAGAGCAAAAATCACAATTGGACATTACCGCCCAAGTAATAGATATTTGAATAAAAATTACAATTGAACATTACCGCCTAAGCAGTAGACAATAGAGCAAAAATCACAATTGGACATTACCGCCTAAGTAATAGATATTTGAACAAAAATCACAATTGAACAATACCGCCTAAGAAATAGAAATTTGGGTAAAAATGACAATTGAAATGATTATTTTGGAAAGAAGAAATATCATTTCCAAATAAAATAATATCAGAGATTTTATAAGTGACACATAACCTGACATTACCTTTGTATTACCTTCACGATTGACATATATTATATAACCTTTCCCTTTACATTTTCATCATCTAAAATTATCTCTATATTATTCCTGAAATTGTTTTAACCTTAAACAAAGTATCCTTTTCTTTCCGGTTAAATTATTTTAACCTTGAACAAAGTATTCTTTTCTTTCCGGTTAAATTATTTCAACCTTGAACAAAGTATCCTTTTCTTTCCGGTTTATTTTTGGTTTATTTTATTTTTTATTTACCTAATTCTTATCTTCAAATTATACAGGTAAGTGTTTATACATCTATACATTATGTCTATCATTTACACATTCGAATCCATTTATTGTCCTATCTTCTAAATCATCACAAGCTATCTTTTAATCAGTAATTTTTCTAGAATCAATTTTATATAAGAATTTTTAATAGCAAAAATTATTCAATCAATAATTCGATTATATTTCACATCATTAATGATTGGTTATTAGTAAACGCAATCTTCAATACCTTCAATCATTAGTAATAATATAAATTGGATTTTTTTTGATTTTGAAATTTCATTGTCAAGAAAAAAAAAAAAAATTTGACAATTTCTGTAGTAATTTTCTTGGGAAAAAAAGCAAAATTTTCTATTTTGTCATTGAAAAATTTATTTTAAAGCAACAAATGTAAACAAAAAATTTTTAATAAAAAAAGAAAAGTAAAAATATGAAAATAAAAAAATCTCTCTTATCATTCATTAATCATAAACATCTCTTTACAATCATAATAATTATTCATTTTTTTTCTCACGATTATCATTGTAAGATAATTTAGATTATTCTCTTTTTTTTTCTCCCTTTCATGAATCATGAAAAAAATTTCAATGTTTTTTAATTAATTAATTAAAAAAAAATTATTTTTTCTTCTGTCTAAGATATCAGTTCAAAAAAAAAAAAAAAAAACGAAGAAAATGGATATTTTTAAAAAATTTGCATTAATGAAAAGGTCATTTTATAACCTTTCATTCAAAAAAAGCTTATCATTTCACCGTACGCAAATATGCATTTAACATCTACAAATTTGCTTATTTTTAAAGATATTTTCCGCATAATTTATTTCCATATTGATTGGAAAAAAAAAAAGAAAACACTTCAAAGGACATAAATTAATATACTTTTTTAGCCTCATAAAACCTTAAAACCTTTTAGCACGCTATTGTATAGAAAAAAAAATTCCATAAAGGAAAAGCCCCGCACCCTCTTGCACATTCCTTCCTGCGGAATTTTATTTTCCACCGTACTCTCCCGCACATTCCTTCCTG
>NW_018108715.1:4796-9277 GCF_000183805.2 Loa loa | reverse complement strand
CCACCGCACTCCTTCCGCACATTCCTTCCTGCGGAATTTTATTTTCCACCGCACCCTCTCGCACATTTCTTCCTGCGGAATTTTATTTTCCATACAAATTGATTGTATTAAACAATGAACAATCATACTGTATATTGTTGATTTATTTATTTATTTTTCCATTAATCTATTCCAATGAAATGCATGTAGTAGTTAAAATAAATAATGAAAATTTTTTGTCCAAATATTATTTGTCAAAATATGTAATGCATAAGAATAGCTTATTGATTAGTTTTAGGAATGTTTTAAAAAAAAACTTAGCAAGAAATCACGGATATACAATTGAAATAAATCAGAAATGAACTAGCTTAATGAATCGTATGATTCAAATGGGTTCAGCCTTGATAATTTTAAATTTTGGTAATTTTATCTTTAAAATCATTTAAATATTTTTTGACACAATCGAATCAGTTATGAATAAAAATTTTCAAAATTTCACAACAATTTTAGCTCCAGCAATTAAATTTTAGTTTAAAATTTTTTAAAAAAAGAAAAATAAAATTAACAGAAATGAAATAGGTAGGATATATCGAATATACCTCATTAAATTAATGCAGCAGCAATAGCAGCTATCAATGATGTTATTTACATTTAAAAAAAAAAAGTGCCAAGTTTTCATTTTCTTATATACCTGTTAACATTCTATACTAATCTTTTTCATATCCTTATATACCTGTTAACATTCTATACCAATCTTTTTCTCTTTCTTATATACCTATGATATTCTATACCAATCTTTTTCATTTTCTTATATACCTGTTCACATTCTACACCAATCTTTCCCACTTTCTTATATGCCTATGATATACCAATCTTTTTCATTTTCTTATATACCTGTTAACATTCTATACCAATCTTTTTCATTGTCTTGTATACCTGTTCACATTCTATACCAATCTCATTAGGTGAGAGAATTTAAATTTGTTTAATGTATAGATGTGTAAACAGAAGTGATGTAGAAAAAAAAAGTGATAAGAAGAATTGATTAGATTAAAAATATTAAGATATAGATGGTATCTGAAGGGAAGAATTTCAACTCTTAAAATGAAATTTTCATCCCATAATTATTGATAATAGCTTTTTCAAGTTTTAATTTATGATTTTTTTTTTATTGAATTTATCAACCAGATAAACTATTTATCACATTACAATCATTCATACTACTTAACTTTCCATCCTATTTCCTGTTTTATCGATTATAAGAGAGATTTATTACTGATATTATTTGAAGGAAAAACTAAAAGGGAAAAAAAAAAGAAAAAACCAATTTCATTCTTCTTGAACGATTAGCAATGATAGCTTTTTTCAAGTTAATAAAACTTTAAATATTTCATTAATTAATTTGTTTAATTAATTAATAGAATAAGCTACCCAATTACATTGTAATACCACATTTTACACTTAAAATCATTTAAAATATTCCATCCTACTTTATACTTTATTAATTACAAGAGAACTGATATTGTACATTAATTAATTAAAGTAATATATGCGTATATCAAGATTGAGCGAAAATTTTTAATTTATTAAAAGAAAAAAAAAAAGAAAAATTGAAGAGAAAATTTTCGCTTGAGTTAAATCATGTTAATGCTAAATATTTTTTCATTATAACATTAAATGTTCAGTGATGCATATCAGAGCAAAATAGATTTGATAAGTTATGTTATAAGCAAAAAAGTTTTTCCTATCTTTGGAAAAAAAATAAAACAGAATGGCTTCATTAAGTGTTTTTTTTCCCCTTTTTTTCTTACTTTTGTGCATTGTTTTATTGCTTTTAATTCTAAAAAAATTTGAAATGATAAATTATTGAGCAAAGATCATAATGATAAATGAGCAAAGATCATAAATGAAGTAAATAATATTTTGATGAATGTTCTAGTTGTTATTACTATAACTGATATCTGTCATTTCTAGTAAAATTGTGTCTTTTCAACAATTAATACACAACATTATTTAATTGCGCATTTTCTTTTTTGATAAATAAAAAAAAAAGAAAAACTGTTTTTAGGAAAAGAATGCTTAGCATTTTGAAAATATTTTAATTTTCTCTAGCCGTTTCCGAATAACAATTCCGGTGTGAAGGCAATTAATCCTCATATAATCACTATAGGAACGGCATTATTATATGACAATATTAATTATTAACATCATTATTATAGGGTAATGTTGACCACTGATATCACTATTATAGGGTAATACTGACCACTGGTATCATTATTGTAGGGTGATACTAATCACTGATATCATTATTATAGGGGAATATTGACCAGTCATACTGATATCGCTATTATAAGGTAATGTTGACCACTGATATCTTTATTATAGGGCAATATTGATCACTCATACTGATATCATTATTATAGGGTAATGTTCACCACTGATATCATTGGTATAGGGCAATACTGATTATTGATATCATTATTATAGAGTAGTATTGATCACTGATATCAATGATAAAAGGTAAATCTCATTGCTGCTAGCATTTTTGCATTTCACTTTTCAATTTTGTGAAAAATGACTGGGTGTTGATGTAAAAATTTAATTCACTTTTTAATTTTTAAAATTAAAGTTATTTGAAAATATTCAAAATTTTGAAGCATATATACGAATTTTGCGGAAGACAACCTCCCGTATTGTTGCTTGTACTCGAGAATGCGATCATTCAAATTTGAACTTTGACATTAGTGATTTCTACTATTTAATTGTTAAATACATCAGAGAAACCGATCATTCAAATTTGAACTTTGACATTAGTGATTTCCACTATTCAATCTTTCATTTGTAAAACTGTTTACCTTTTTATTTGTGCATCTATCAAAATATTTGAATGCTATAGGCAAATTTTTACGTCATTTCTTCTATTTTTAAGCAAAAAAACAATTAATTAGCAATTTATTGCTAATTTAATTAGTAATTATTCATTTAACCATTAATCTTTAATCTTAAACTTTTGTTTCTTCAATTTATTATCAGTTATTTCTTTCTTTTTTCTTTTCAAATAAGAGGAAAATATCAGTAACACTCAAATATCGCAATAAATTATTTCGAAATATTTTTATCAAATAACCAAATAATCCTTAGGCTATTAGCCATACATTACTAGCATATACTAGCATAGGTTATATTAGCTTACCTTATACTAGCTTAGGTATTTTGCTAAAAATATACATCCTGTAATTGTTACACATAGCCATCTATTATGTAATAATCGAAGAATGAACGATATTTCGAATGGTTAAATGAATAATTACTAATTAAATTAGCAATAAATTGCTAATTAAAAAATAAAAAAAAATCATATTCTCAATTTGTAATGATATTAATTGCGCAAAAAAAGGAAAAAAAAAACCAATCCCTTCCAATTTCTTATAGTACCGGAAAGAAATCAGAAATCAATAACTTACCTGTTCAGGTTTTCAAACTACAAGAGAGAATTATGGATGGAAGAAAATTTCAAAGTAGCAATGAAATGGGTTATGAATTAGACGAATTATCAACAGACAAAAAATCAAACGTTGCAATGGCGGCTGCTTCTAATAAATTACTTGAAGTAATTAATTTTTAAACTAATTAATTCATTAATTGATTGAAAAGAACTAATGCTTATCAGATTTTCCACTCTTTCAATAACTTTTGGCGCATTTATAATTTAATCATTTAACATAAGCGATTATCGTATACCTTAAAATGTAATCATTTTAAGGTCACCATAAGTGGAAGAATATAGAATGGTTACTTTTTTTTTAGTAATTAAAATTATTAATTACATCTTTTTTTGCTGCATGCATGCAGTTTGCAAGTTTGCAAGTCATATTTGAGGGAAAGTATTGAAAATGTTTGAAAGAGAAAATTTTAATATTTTTAGAGTAGGACAAAAATTTGTGGTAAGTTACTAAAGGAAAAACGATCGAAATCTATTCTCGATGTTAATTGTAACATTAACATTGACATATTTAAAAACTAATAAATTTAAATTTTAATTATTTAACATTTAATATTTGAAAATAAATTAAATAAAATGAAATATTAAAATTTGAAAAAAAAGCATTTAAATGATGGCAAAAAAAACAAATAAAAACAGTACTTTCAATGTCTAACACTTAAAAAAGTGAATTAAATAAAATTAAATATTAAAAAATTCAAAAATTAAGTACTAGAATTATAATAGCATTTAAATGATGGCACAAGGAAAAAAAGAAATAACAATGCTTTTAATATTTAACAGTTAACATTTAAAAAATGAAACTAAATATTAAAATTTTAAAAATTGAATATTAAAAATTAAAATGGCATTTAAATAACGATTTAAAAAAATTAAATAAAATTAAGGCGATATTTTACATAAGCAGATAAAAAAACAATAAGCCACAATATGCTTTTTTTCTTTATTCAAAATACTCTTATCATTAAGCACTTTTTTTTTTGTTTCACTGATAATAATT
>NW_018108715.1:2549-4270 GCF_000183805.2 Loa loa | reverse complement strand
TATAACAATACAGTAATAACATCAAATCAAATAACGTTACTTTTATCAATATAACAATCAGTAATAACACCAAAACAAATGACGTCACTTTTATCAATATAACAATCAGTAATAACATCAAATCAAATAACGCTACTTTTATCAGTATAACAATCAGTAATCATTTTAAATCGAATTAACAATCGGTAATTATTTAAAATCAAATAACGTTACTTTTATCAATATAAAAATCGATAATCACTTTGAATCAAACAACATTGCTTCATTTTATCTAACACCAAGATGGATTCCCTTTGTAATATATAAGAAATACCGTACATATTCTTTCCTGCATCACTTTTCCGATTTAAATCAACCTTCCTGCTTTTGAAATAGTTCAGTTGACCCAAAATAATATAGCGGTCAGTCAACTGATATGAAATCAATTGATAAATAATCAGCTAACTGATCTAAACTGATAAGATTTTCATGCCATATTGAGTTAACTTTTGAAAAATTTCCCTTTCAATAACAATTAATATCATTCAATTAATTGTTTAATTCTACAATCAAACTGTTATTTTTTTCAGTTATTTCTATTATTTCTTTAACCATGATAAATAGTAACAAAGCATTTCATCAAGCTTAATGATTCCTAATCTTTCCTTGACCAATGGTCACTTTGATCATTTTATTTCTGGCATAGGCTATAAGATTGAAAAATAATAAATTTTGTTAATTTGAAAATATATTTTAATCAAAAAGTTTTTTAACTTGTTAATAAATTTGGCGTAACATTACAATGTATAATAAAGAAGGAATATAATTTTTAATAAATTTTACGGTCCAAATTTTAGTCTCCGTGGACAATTAGATAAATTGTGATCCACCGGAACCGGTTGTAGTATATTTTCAAAAAAAAAAAAATTTATTACTTTTTATTAATTTGAAAATGTACTTTAATCAAAAACTAAATAACCATCCATTTTACTTTATTACAATAATTTTTCATTCATTAACTTTTATTTATTTAAGTCCTTTACAAATTTCAACCGTACCCTTTGACCTTTCCATATGAAAAACAAATCATCTGCATTTCTTTCAAGATTATAAGTTTATTTAGCATACAATGCTAAAGAAAGGAATATCAGATAAAAATGTCCTCGATTTGCTTCTCCTTTCATTAATTTCCCAAATGCTCACAGAAATGACATTCATGTCACCAACTACGAATAAGTATTCCACGATAATCAACATAGAAAAAAAAAAAAAAGGACGGAATCAATGATTGATATTCCTGAACTGATTCAAAAAAAAATTCAAACTATTCTAATATTCTAATGTTGGAATCATACTTCTCGTATAATGTCACATTCATTATACATCCGAAATTTTTAATCATTTAACCTGAAAACTTAAAATATTGAAAAATATTGGTTAAAACAATTTTTTGCTTTAATTATTCTATACATCGGAAAATTTAATTGCCATAAAATGTCTACTAAAACAATTGTTGACAAACATTTTTATCAAAATGAATTAATCAATTTTTATAATGTTCATAAGAGGTTCATTATTTTTCATAGACTTTTTTTGTCTTTTAATTCCGGTACAGAAATTGAAAATCCGGATCAATTGATGGCTTATTCAATGAATCATATTTTCCACAATATCATCCCTTATAACTCTTCGTAGTATTCGATGATTTTTTTTTCGAACTTTTTTAAACTTTTTTTCTTCTT
>NW_018108715.1:0-1380 GCF_000183805.2 Loa loa | reverse complement strand
ATGTTTAGTCTTTTTTATCAAAATGATATCAAAACTTTTTATCAAAATTTTTATCAAATGAATTAATCAATTTTATAATGTTCATAAGAGGTTCATTATTTTTCATAGACTTTTTTTGTCTTTTAATTCCGGTACAGAAATTGAAAATCCGGATCAATTGATGGCTTATTCAATGAATCATATTTTCCACAATATCATCCCTTATAACTCTTCGTAGTATTCGATGATTTTTTTTTTCGAACTTTTTTAAACTTTTTTTCTTCTTGGAAATTTTATGAAAAAGAAAAAAAAATCTCATTCAGACTTTGCTTTTTAAAACAACCATCATCAACCGTAGTAGATACTGCATATAATTATATCACCAACCATACGTACCATATTCATTTATATATACCAAATACCGTATCCTTAACCTACACCGTAACTTACGTATATCGTAACTTATATACCGTAACCTCACACTGCAAATTTTTTAATGCATACCTTGCTGACTTTTACAACTGTATCATATCGGTAACTTTTGTTTGAGTCTAATTTTTGCCCTTACTTTATAAATCAACTTATACATATCGTACTTACTTTACATGTATCAAGTGAACGTACCGTAGCTTTTTAAAAATGCATTTTTACTCTTACTTATAAAGGTCAACTGTATGTACCGTATCTGTCTAATATTTTATCTTTTTCGATTAAACAGTCAATACTTTCGCAGTAAATTTTCCTAAATTTAATGATGGATTTTTATTTGGACTTATTTCATTTTCTTAAGTTACATCCAGTTATTTTCCTTAGGCCTTAAGCCTAAGGCATTGCATGGTATTATTTTCCTAGAGCCTAGGACATTACATGATATTATTTTCCTAAGGCCTAGGACATTATATGGCATTTTACTTCTCTTCAGACACATATAACAACACATCACTTTTTTTTTCTCTTAACTATTTATCAATGTTAATGGAAAAAGGAGGAAAAAGAAGTTGAAAAAGTTGAAAAGACATCCTTAGAATGGAATTCAAAATGCAAATTTAACAAGTAAATGGCTTGGTAAAAATTCTTAGGGTCAAATAGAAAGGTCAAATAGAAAATATTGCAAGAAGATTATCTGAGAAGATTTATGTTATATGAACCTATTTTATGTAATTGCCATAGCTATCTTTGCAAATATGTATTTTGTCACCAAAAAGCCATCAATGTAACAACGCTTATTTATATTTTTAAGGTATTTTAAAAATAAATGTTTTAAAATATATTGTCAAAGTTTAAATTATACCATAGTTGTCATTGATTAATTTTCAATTTCATTATTATATATAAATAATATGATGTAAATCGAATTTTATGCAGGATATTTTCACAAAATTTTCATTGTTAAAATTAACA
>NW_018108714.1:16028-34304 GCF_000183805.2 Loa loa | reverse complement strand
CAAACAATTTATTCAATAATTACCGAATAATGTGTACGATTTTCCTAAATGTATAGAAATGAAAAACAGAAAATGGAAGTAATAGAAATGAAACATTGGTGATAATTTGAAAATTTTCCTCGAAAATAAGAAAAAGAGAAAGAGAAAAAAAGGTAGACATATTTCACATGTTAGTCCTTTTAAATCATAGCTAGGTCATTTAATTTTCAGAAGTGTCCAATACATTTCATAATTAATGGCACAAAGGGAAACATCAAAGACACCAGCGCATCAATTGATAGCGCCTTCTTACAAACAAATTTTACAGTAATGCTCATTCACTCATATTCAGAAACTTGACCTTTCGGCACTGATAATTGATACAAGGCTTAGGACTTAATCATGAAGTAAGGACATTATTATTAGTTATTTGAGTACAAGACAAATTTAAGTGAGAATGTCCGGAATTATAAAATTTGGATTTTAAGATTCAAAATTACTAGTGACAAACTATTGCATGACATTTTTTGATTAACAATAACATTCTTGTTCTCTTGTACAATAAATGTTCCCTATAACCTTTGATATCACATGAATCTATGTAGATTCGAATTATATAAAAATGATAATATTTGGTTTATTAATTTGAATAGTATTTGAAATTTTAAAATAATGAAATGATGTGAAACATAAATGCGATAAAATTTGCATAAAGTAAATTGTAATAATGTAAAAAGATTTTGTTTCACTGTTTATCTGTTACAGTATTATAAATCACTTAGAGTTTCAAACTGAATGTAATGAAATTGAATGGGAAAGTTAATATGAATAACTCAACAGGAATGAAACTAATCTGGATGTATCATCATGATTTATAACATTTCCTTATATCATAATGGGTATCCTCATTCATGGAATATATGCAGCGATTTTTGTGAAAAAGTTAGAATCATATTTAATCCTACAAAAATTACTCTTTGAACTTTCAATCTGTAATTTCGTAAAGTGATCCTTTTCCGGCTCATCTAATTTCAGGCAATAAGGTTGACATACTATTTTTGCTAAGCCTGTAAAATAAAAACATGCTAATAGACTAAATATTTCCTGAATCATGCAAAAAAATTTACTTACCAAAAAAAAAAAAAAGAAAAAATGATAAAATTTTCCACAAACAAAATGTAACAGTCAAAAAACATATAAAACTGATAGCACCTGAAATAGGTGAAATTTCGATGGGAAGACTTTTTTTTTTTAACGTGAAAATGATGTGAATTTTACAGATATAAAAATTACAACAGGTTATTAATATTAAGGTATATATGTTTGAGCGTAACTGTAATATAACATATGCTGTTAAATGTATTCTTATTCGATATGGGAAATAGGTTTATCAGGTATTATTCACTTTCTTTATTAGTAAATTTTGAACTTGCTAAGAGGAAAACAAAAATTAATAATTATTCAAGCGTAATTAATTCTTTTATTACAATTGTTTGTCGTGCTGTCAAACGGATAGTTGTAATACGATTAAACGTGAGATACGGTTGACTGGTATTGAAGCGTCTTTACTGCACTTTATGATGATTTTTTCTTGTCACATTATCACCGTTTTTTTTTTTTTTTAGATATACAACCAAACAGATGAGAGAACAAAAAGGAGAAAAAAACAAGCAAAGCATCCTGTAATATTTCTTTCATCAATGAGATACCTTAATATGACAATAAATTCAGTAAAACACCAAAAATGCAGAATCGCATCCAAATGTTGTAAAAATTACAATAAATCAACAAAGTTCTTTTTTTTTTTGCTAACATTCACTCTTTATTGATCTTCTCTCAATACCTATTAATAATAGATATGAAATAAAACTTGAGAACTATAAAAGGAAAGATTAAAAACGAAAGATACACGAAGTGAATTTGAATTTGTCAATTATTTCTATAAAACTAATAAGGTAACAAACGTGGCTTGCAACGATAATGGAATCAACTAACTGAATTCTCTAAAATATCGCAAGAAACTAACCGGAAATAGATTTTATTTCACTTAACCTTAGAGATTATGATAAGCTCAATTTTAACCACTAATAATCAAAACACAGTTTCTTCTATCACTGCAAAATCCATGAATTTTGAACATGACCAGACAAATGCAGTATGGTCACATCTTGTTGCACTGGAATAGTAAAAAAAACAAAACAAAACAAAACAAAACAAAAACAATTACCTGCAAACATTGAATTATGACAGTGCATCAACACAACACATAAATACTTCAATTTGCAGACTGTTTCTGTATCGATGGAAAATCAATGTCTAGAAATGCATTCGGTATTTGAGAACCGTAATATATTTTATTATTCATTGCGATTGCTTCAATTCTTTTCAGTTCCAGAAATTCCCTAAAAGAAAAAGTTGCTATGTTTCAGAAATTTATCGACTTTAAATATATAACGACAACAGTCATCAAAAGAACCATGAAGAAACCATGAAGATGAAAAACAGTGGCACCCAGAATAGCCATATTTTACATAAATTTGAGTGTTTTTTAGTTTCAAATTTATAAAATACTGTTTTCTTCGACTTTGAATTTGAAGACAACATTTTAACAAATCTTTTAGACATACTTGGTTAACAGTAATTGATTACCCTCCGCTTGCTTCTTTCTTGAGTAAAATTCAGCATCTGCACGGGCAGTTGCACGAGCTATGTGACTTTCATCTGAAATTTAAAACAATTTAATTCAACTAAAATAAAATCAACAACATCATAGGACGAATTAAATGAAGTACGACGAAAAATTTACCTTCCAACTGAGAAATCCTTTTCTGCGCTTCTTTTTCAGCAATATGTTGTTCATAATGAATAGCTGCTACTTGGGCAGCTTTTTCAGCTTCTACAATTTTAATGAATCAATTCAAAACTTTTAAAAGTCAACTACATTGATTGAAATATACATGGACATCGAACCTATATTTGATTTTCCATCTAGCTCCCGCTTCTTTTGATGTCATTTTTTGTCACGAATGCGTTATTCCTCATTGGGGATATTAAAAAAAAAAAAAGAAGAAAAAGAAAAGGAAAAAAACACTTTGCACTGTTTAGGACTTTATAACAAACAGTACAGAAGATAAGAGGAATCACTCCAAACCACATCATTATCCGCTGAACATCATGCAAAGATCTTGAATTCAAACATTTGGAAGTTAATTTAGCATAAAAATGATGATGACGAAATACATGTTAAAACGTCACAAGTGTTACGTGAAGACGACCGTGAATGGGAGGAAAAAGAATGAGTGAACCAGAATCAATAAAATGTCGAATAAAACAATACGATTAACCTATAACAGCCTTTTTGCGTTCCGTTTCAGCTTCTTTCTCAACCACCTTTTGATGCTGTATAGCTACAAGAAGTTTTGTTTTTTCAGCTTCCCTAAAACAAGCAAAGATTAAACGATGGGTTTTTACCACATTCACCTGATAGTATGCTAAAATTACATCGAACTTACCCAATATACTTACAATACTAACTGTTCCATTTATTATAGTGGTTATCTCGTACTATATCAGCAAAGTGAAAAAGGCATACATCTGCTCATAATTCTGCCGTATTGATTCTGGTATTTTAGGCTTTGTTACTCGAACTGCTTGCACGAAAAGACCCGGAGCCATTCTTATTAAATCTTTTTGTAGAGCCGTTTTTAAATTTTCATCAATTTGATCTGAATAAAAATTATCATAATCATGGTGTTATGATTATGGCGCTATGGTTAAAAATATTACGGTATTACTATTACGGCATTATAATCACAAAATATTATGATTGCAGAATTTCGACTACGATATTGTGATTATGGCGCCATGTTTACATGCCATGATTGCGGTATCGAAATTACCGTATTAAAATTATGGTGAGAAATACCTGAATTACGGTATCATTGAACATTGTATGAAGAAATTCTAGGAAATATATGCTATGGAAAATTACACAAAATACATATTATGGAAAATTCCAGAAAATATCTACTTAAATCGAATTCAGCTCGAATGGAAAGGTATATCACCATGTCCGATCATCCAGTACATTGCATATTTCTTGGACAGAAAAAGGTAACAAGAAAAAAGGGAAGGATGTCATCAATATAATGGAAGTAGCAATGATATGATACAGAAACATATTGGGAAACATACCAAAAAGATCGATATAAACTTCTTGAAGTGTATGGCTACTGCAAAACTGATTCACTTCATGGTGAACTTTGTTGAATATTAATGGTTTGTCGTAATCTACCGTGTAATTCTTTACAATATCGTAAACTGCAATTCCAAAACTGAATGAAGATAAAAAAGGTATTCAATGTTTATGCGTAAAAACAAGATCAAAAAAGAAGAAAAAAAAAAAGCTATAATTCCAGCATATGGTCGAAAAAAAATCCACTAAGAAGTGATGATAAATCAGAAAAATTCCTTTACCGCTTGATGAAGATAAAATGTTTACAACTTCAATTCGGTCAAAATAAATCATGACACCACCACTGAAATGAAAGTTCAAGTGAAATGTCTTCTTAAACTCGAAAAATTAACAAATTATTTAGTCAGCCATCACTACTGTTTGAAAGAAATTATCATCCATCTGGGAAAAAAAAGATAGCATCAACCATCCAAAGTTCCTATTGAACATATCCATAACCAAAGGTGATGCCTACTTGGTTAACTTTCCAAAATATGTTTTGCTCTCTTATAAATTAGTTAGTAATGAAGAGAATAACCCATTACTGCTGGAACACCACGACGAATTATTTATGTCCAATTTATAGAAATTTATTATAAGATGATCAGGAAAGACAAAAATGAGGATTCAAGACTTACCTTGTTCCACAAGGTACATTTTTGGCTTCGTCAGTTTGTAAGGTGACCTGCACTGATTTATATGTTGTAAAAAACGGGAACATTAGATGATATCCTGGTTGACTTACACGGCTTAATAGAGCACCTCCCTTCAAGAATAAAATGCAAAGTTCAAATCATATTTAAAAATGAAATGAAAAATAAAAAACATGACAAAAGTAATTTGAAAGCAATATTTTGATGAAAATTTGAGAAACAAAGGGAAAGGGAATTTCAGTCTAACACCAGAAATTTACTAATTAGACAATTAAGATACATACTCGATAATAAACTCCAACATGTCCTTCTTCGATATGATGTAAAGCAAACGCCATGAACAGAGCTATGATTGCTCCAACTGTTATGAGAGGCCATCCAGGTAGCATATCTCAACAATGTTAATTTCTCTTTAAATCAGCTTTTTAACTAATTTACGACCGCAATACGCTAATATATTCTCATAATTCGTCAAATGTTATTTCCGATGCGATTTCAAGACTATCGCCTCCTTTTGCCTCGCTTTTCTTTCCAACTTTCCCAGCCATATTTATCCGTCGAATTCGATTTAAACCCAATCAAATTCAGAATATTTAAATTCAAAGTATAAAATTTTATATCTCTTCCGTCCAGAACCAACAGTTATGAATCAAAAATCTATTAATGAAACCGAAGAGGGCGATCAATGATATTCACATAGCACTTAATAAACAGATATTTAGAAACGATTTATTGGATTCAATAAAATAATTGTACAACGAATTTGAGAATTACACGAGGTCGTAAATTTGCTATATCGCCTGACTCACAATCAAACTGCTTCGACATTGGACCACGATGCATTGTTGCAGCCGTCAACAGATCGGCCATTGCAATTCTGCTGCTGCCTAAAAATTTCAAAATATATTAATGAACGGCGTATACTAAATTTTCCGGTTACTTTCAAGCTTTGTAATATGGAAATATTTTAAACTTCACGTTAATTAGAAAAAACAGATAATAGTTTCTTCGTTTTAAAAGACTTCATAAAAACAGTTTACATATCCAACGAGATGATAAACAAAAGATGCCATGCACAAGAATGGACAACGAATTACGCAAAAATTGTTTCATATAAGGTTAGCAAGCTATACACCTCCACTATGATGGGCTAATTGTTAATAGTTAAAACAATGGATGGAATACGGGAAAAGTAGGCAGGAGTAGTTGTCCTTGAAGAAATTATAAATTCCATCCCTTCAAGAGAAGAACTGATTCAAACATGATAATAACCAATAGGTAAAGTATATCTCAGTTATGATTAAATCATGCCAAACATGCCTGCACAAAGATCTGGCGAAAAGATTCGGTTGAGGAAAATTGCTACTTCAAAAAAATCATCATAAGCAGTTTTATAGATAGGCAATTGTGTCGTACAAAGATGCTCCTTTTTGTTTATATCAACGTCAGCATAGGTTGACGATTGACCGATTTGAAATTTGCACAGTATTGACTGGGTTCCCAGTAATCTTAATGAACTGTCCACGTTTAGTATGCAGACCAGTTCCACGAAAAGTCGACCTTGTTCAGATGTATCACAAGATATCGACGGTTTCTGGAAAAATAGTTGATTACACAAGAAGTCTGATAAATCCCGAAAATTTATAAAGTAAAAAGTTTTACCCATTTTAAACTGATATTTGTTATATCTGTTTATATTATGCAGAATATAGAAAACCTTTGCCAGTAGGCACTGATTATGGTACTCGTTAATGGCTTTCTCAATTTGTGCAGTCCAAAATAATCGAGCATTTCGATTTGGTGCACGCAATATTACGGAAAATTCACCTAAAATCCAGGGGAGTAAATATTAATATAACACGCCAGAAATCATAAAATATTGAAGTAACAAGCTGAAAATTACAAGATGACAGTATGCAAGGATGAAAATCCGGAAAGTCCAGAAAATGCTAACCGGAGCGAACTTCAAACGAACAGTCATCCATTTCCTTATTCTGCGTAATTTTAGCATTTTCCAATAACAAAGGTGTCTTGTAAAGATTTAATTGCAATTCAGTTGTTTTGGAGATCCTGAACTCCTCCAGCTATAATGAAATTATATGAAATTTCCGGAATTCTAACTTGCTATACTCTCATTATTACTACATCTACGTTTTGTACTTCCAACAGTGCGCAATTTATAAGGTGTTTACGTCCTTTTGATATGATATGAGCTCGTAATTTTCCATTAATTGTTGTCCAGTATGCTACATGACCGTCTGATTAAAAGCTTAATACTGTTTTTAGTTCCCACTTATACCTACAGTCAGCTACCCTTCTATAGTCGAACTCTGAATCACTGTAACAGTATAGCTACTCGTAAAAGGAGAAACGAAATGCTAAAACCTGTTCGATTGGTTCTGTAGGTGTTGTTAGCATCAAGAAATCATTGAATAACAGAGCAACTAATATTTTCCCATTTAACTGTTTCTGTAAAGCTCCAGAATGTAGGAGACATCGCGGTCCAATTTTGCTGGAATTAATGAGAAAATTAATAAAAATCAAAAGCAGATGTATCTTTTGACTCCATAATTTTTCAAGCATATTTTTAAATCTAAATTTAAACTTCAAAGCACCGTGTAGCAGAAGGGAAGACAATAGGTGGTTGTATAGCTTCACAATGTATATGTTGCTGGGCCCAAATAAGCATGCTGGAACTATCCATCGCACTAATGACATCGTTAATTTCGATGCATAGTGACTTCAACATCTCGTACGCTTTTTCAAGATTCTAGATAAAAAAATATTTGTTTCAGAGAAAATGGTAAAGTTCATGAATTCTAGAAAAATAAAAAACCTAAGAAGGGAAGAAAAAATATAAAGTTTATAACCTTGCGTTTAGGATCACCCGGATCCGTATATCTGACAAGCTTTTCAAAAATTAACGGATAACGAGTAATGCGATTCATTGGTAAGAGCAAAAAGTAACTAAAGTTTATCCCTTTCGTCTTTATACAACATGAACGATACGCCTAAAATAAAGTGATTTTGAAAAATCGAAAACTGTGGTATAGATAATGGCAAGTTAAAAAAGAAAAATCAAAAAGGAAAAAAATACTTGTCTAAAAGAAACGTTGTTGTGCTCAAGTTCGTTTAGCATTTCCAACGCTGCTTGTTGTTTCGAGCAAAACTCAACATAAGCACGAAGTAAATCAAAATTTTCCACAAATACATCACCTCAAAAAATACACTGTTATGATCACTGCATAAATGCCCAAGAGATTTCTTCAAAGGTACAGAAATTCACTACTATGAATTCGAAAAAAAGATTGACTGAAAAGAGAAAAAACGATTAAAGAGAAAGAAATAGAATGAAAATTTTGAACAGAATTCTACTAGCTGAACAATAAATCCCTATCCTAACTACCAGTTCACAATTTAGGACGAGCCGAAAAACACATGAAATGACATTCATTTGTTCAACTCAAATTTAAGCCTACATCACTCTCGATTTCAATCGGTTCCTTTTCATACAAAAAGATTTGCTTAAATTAACGTCCACTAGATCTCTCCCACTAATTAAAGAAGATTTTGGAAAAAAAAAGGATAAAGGAACTGACCAGGTGACTGTCGTTTAAGTGCATTAGCAATAGAAGTAGATACCAAAATGAGCTGTTTGAAATTTAAAAATAATTGGCTTGCAAAACTAGTACTAATTATGCCTTGTAACCCTTGAGAGAATACTTCATAGCACTGTGTTAGATCATGGGAGTATTTCACTTCTGTATCCAACAATTCCTGAAAAATGATATTTTTCATGTAATGGTAGTATTTTTTTTTTTTTTGTCAAAGTATACAGTGGCTTCAACTAATACTGATATAAGAAAAAAGAAGCATTTGAATGTTTCCATTAATTCGAAACGTACTACATCATATGTAAGCCTGATAAACATCCTCGCGTTCTAAGCTAACTTCAACCCATAAACAAATGTAAGCTTCAATTAGGTAGAATAAGAAGATAAATAACCATAATAACAAAACAAGAATAAGCATACCTTTACAACTTTTTCACATTTAAAAGCAGCGGTGGAATACTGATCAGTGGTTGCAACAACTGGACTATACAATGACGTCACTAGATTTAGAGATGCTTCGTTGCTTGATTGCACACTTTTGCTGAATCATTAAATAATCATCAAACATGTTCAAATATTCAAACGTAACTTCCTTGAACGAATAAAACACGACATCAGCACCACAGATATGACTGGTCAATGAAGTGACGACGGATTTAATATTGATTTTCCTCTTGAATTCAGCAAAATTTAAAGAAACTAAACATCCTCATACATCTTTCGTTGGGAGAAAAATCAAGTTCTGATATACTGTCAAACGTAACTTCCACGTGTTTCTAACCACAAATCCTGACATCCAATCATCTTTTTTACCTGTCATCCAACAAATATGATTAAACTATCAGAATAACATTTCATACTGTTGTGAAATCAAAAGATAGACAAAGACAATTTAGCTTCTGTACACGAATAAATTATATCTAATCAATTCATTTAATGCTGATATATGCCAAATGAAAATGTAATCATAACAAAACCATTCAGGCTCCTCTGCTTTTCCAGTTTACAGCATATCCAATCCAATATATTGCACCAAGTTTCATGTCATGACTCACGTGTAATATGTATGTTAAATTAGAAAGGGAATATCAGAGAAAATAATACTTTTCAATCATAAAACTACATGCTGCAACACTTCATATTCTTCTACTTGATCAAGATCGTTTGATTTATCTCGATTTTATGCAATTTTGCCTCATCCTATTTGAAATTTAAATATAAGAATGAAACGTTTAAAAGTTGAAGCAGAAAAACAAATAGAACTGTGAATCTATGCGGAAATGCTCGAAAACATAAAATGTTATTAGATCCAATCTTGAAACTAATCATACACCTAATCATACGCCAACTTCCAACTTCCATATTTGTGCTTTACTATCCATCTATAATTTTTATGCAAATTTACTCACCTCTCCAGCATTTGATAATTAAAGGAAGGTGGATCATTGAAGAAAACATATTTAAGCAGATCACCGTTCCATCGTACTTTAACACTTGCATAAATTTGCAGTGCTTACATTTTCAAATGGGAAAAGAGGAAATACAAATGACACAAATTCGCCAAAATCGATATGATAAATGAGAATCCAAACTACGTCGTCTCACTCTTCCTCTTGCCGAATGTCCACTTATTCACAAAATACCGGATTTCTAGGATGCATCCAGAAAAGGCATTACGATATAAATGCACCCAATAAATCTTTAAATCTAACAATATCTAGAAATTCTAAAATCTAGGCTTGAATCTCGAAAAATCAATTGACTTTTACAAAAATCACGTCGATCCCCTCAAATCCACAAATTTTTTCCCGAAACAGTCTCAAAGTGAACAACACGTCAATTTATGAAATTTTAAAACTCGATCTTCACTTTTTTGTTTGATAGCATCCATCCAAATCCTTCTACAGTATGCTTCGCTCTGGTAACGTGCACACCTTTTTCATTTGAATGCTGTACAAAATCAATTTTCATTAACGTAGAATTTATCTGTATTAGTCCACTGTCTTTCAAATTACAAATGAAAAATATGCAAAATAACAGTTTCACCTTACGGCATTAGCATAGCAATTTTAGTCCAGATTTCTCAGAAAAAAATTTAAGACTATGAAAATAGTGAAATAAATGATAAAACTAATAAATGGGAACATAAACTGTGCACGCCTTCCCCTCGTAACATCATTTTTGTAGGTTTGTATTACACTTCTATAGAGTGTTTGGTAATTTATCAATTTCAGATTTATGTCACAGTTTAACGGTATCGAAAGCTTCCTTTCGCTGTACTACACGTGATCAGATGCAACATACATTTGAGCGATGAATGAATGATCGCAACAACTTGCTGCTGATTTTTGATAATGCTATTGCATTATTTTCCAGATTGAATCGACAGGGAAAAAAAGGTAAAAATCGATGGACATCTACCAAAAATGGATTCTAAAAAAGAATCTGGGAATTTTAGATTTGTATATCCCGAAATGTTTTACCTCCAAGCCATATAACAGAACCAAGATAAGAAATGGATAAAATTTTGCTTACTCTCTTGCAGTGGAAACTCCCCATTGTTGAACACTCTTTAATGACCTAATCAATGTTAGTGTAGCCCAAGCTACTGCTTTTCCTATATGATATAAAAAAAAAGGAAGTACAGATTCAACACGACTTTGGAACATTAATGGTCGTACAGAGGAGACGATCCAGATCTTATTACCAGCACATTGGCCTGAAGTGTAATGCATACCTAAAAGAGCAAATCCAGAGGAAAGCGATGCACAATTAATAGTTTTAAGCAGTGGCACAGTATATAAAACTATTTAAGAATTTATTCCACCAAATATATGCTTTCAAGAGAGCAACAAATGAGATTTGAAAGAGGTGTCAGTGGGTTCGTAGAAATAAAAATATTTGAAACTTTGAAAATCCCAAATCAAGGAAGAAAATTTCTGATTTTCTTTCATCTTTAAACCTTTAATTTCTTGACCACTGTGAAATATGCACAGGTATGCCATTGCTTCATATGATTTTAAGAAGTAAATTAGGTAAAAACCTTAGCACTAAAACATAGCCAGGTGAAACCCAACTGTTGTAAGCAGCTGCAATCTTCTTAAATTTATTGAATTTAAAAATCTTCAAAATTCGAGATGCTTCTGATCTTCCTCCCAGCATTTTGGAATTTATTTTGCAGCATTGCCTGCAACAACCTTGCCAGTGCAACTAAGTTTTTTCAATAAATTAAGCGAAATGGCATATGAAAGCATATATACAGGACAATAACTTATTGCAATGAATATAACCACCCTGACTACCTGAAACTTGAATCAAGCAACAAGTAATTAAGTAGTTAATGTGATAATACAAGGTAGAATGAAAAAAGTTCTAGTCCCTCAACATAAATAACATTGTGAAGGATCTAAGCGACCATATATATAAATATGTTTACAGATTGTGATTATGCAAATTCAAAAATTCAGACTTTTAACAATCAAATCAGGTCAGTGATAGCATTTCTGACGGGATTCAAATCTCCGCGAAATACAACAGAAAGTAACTTTTAAACTTATAACAAAATAAATTTTGTGACAGAAAAATTATGAGACCAGAATGAGAAATAAAAATCATGCACTGATTTCCTACCATATAATGAAAGGAAAAGAATTATTCACATAAAGAAACATTGTGCAGATATAAAAGTAACAGTACTATACAAATGTACTATTTGATGCAGAATGAAGGAAAACCAAAAAATTGCTAAAGGAGAAAGAAAAGGGAAAGCATAAAAAAGAGAGGAAAATCCAAGAAGAAATGAATCCAATTCGAAAATTCAAAATACAATTTTGGTAGAGCTTTCAAAGTTTAAACTATAAAGAAAAATAGTGCTAATGAATAATTTTTATATAATCGTTACATATTTATTATATCTATACCAGAACAACTGATTAATAATCCAGTAACAAAACAAATTCAGCATACGTAGAATTAGTACTTTCTATCGTGATAAATTAAAATAATTACCTACCTTTACAGATATATCTCGAACCAATAAATATTAGGCGTTGATGAAATGATGACTTCTACCTGACTCGATAATAATGAATTACACGAGTACGATGCTAATTAAGTAGAAATAAATTCAAAGTTCCGGAGAAGTAACGCATTTAAATTCGACCGGAATGATGGAAGAAAAGATATATTTACTGCCTGCAAAGTTTCATCGCCTCAAGATCTGGCAAGTTTAATCAAATTCAAACAACCAAAGTTTTTAGTGTTTCGAACATTACGTTTTCAAATGCGATTCATTCGGAACAAAGGAAGAAGTTAATGCCATGGAATATGTGCAGAAGGTGGCCGTCACCAGAGCTAATAACATACGGAAAGCTATACCATGAAGCATAGTGCAAGATGGCAAACAGTTTTTTTGGAAAAAAAGAAAAATGTATCAACGATATAACCAAATTGAAATCAACTTCACCTCGGGATTTTACTTCGTAGAAACTAAGCTACGGTAGCAAGCTAGTAAAATGTAAAAGAAATGAGCGCAGAAAGTATAACTGAATATTCTCAATGACCCATTAAACGTACAAATAAGTAGCAAAGAAAATTCCATCACAAAATAAAATTACTTCCTTTAAAATATGAAAAGCACTTTTCAAACTCATTCGGTGGATATGATTTCATAATTTAACCTTACCTAACGAACTTAAGACTACCTTTGTCATACACTCTCATCCTTAGCACTTAAAGGTTAAGCACATCCATATGAAATAATACTACAATTGAGAGTAAGTTTAAAAAGATGAAATCGAAGTGCGGATTAAAATTCTTTTGATTCTTCTGGTTAGAGATCTAATTTTTCATATTAAAACATCATTTCACTCGATAACATCAAGACTTAAACTTCTTAATCTTAAAATTCAGTTCAAATTCCAACAAGTCAATGCGCTCTTCAACTTGGAGAAGTTTCGCTGAAACGCACAGAATTTTGAATAAGTACTCCCAAGATTTCATCGAAGTGTCCGGAAGGTGACGCATAACTGGAAGAAATAAAAAATAACTTACCGCAACTGGACGTAATTTCCCGGGAAGAGTGCATCAGTATTACTGTTATCGTTGAGTAGACGTCCCTTCCACCACTCGCCATCACTCTGATCAGTAACTATTAGGATATCACCGGCTTTAAAAGATAATTCATCATCACGCTGCGCCTGGTAATCATATAAGGCTTCCGCTTTCAATTCATTTCCACCCAAGACTTCCACATAATTACCTGGGAACCAACCACGTTTTTTAGCTCCACCATCGGAAACAATCTGCAAAATTTTTACTTCTGTATTAATATGTGAAGTTGAGGTTGGCACTCGAACTGAACACTAATCCATCCTACATCCTTCTGCAATTCCGATTAAGACTAATCACTCGACACAAGTCAGAGAAAGGATTTTTCCTCATTAACTTCAAGATTTACCTTTCCATGGGAAATCTTCCTGCTTTTTAGGATTCCGTTTGACTCCTCATTTTCCTTTCTCCCTTTCTGTTTACTAAAAAACCCATGAATATTACTGCTTCAACTGAAAACTTTGGCTTGCAATTCTTACACACAGAGAAAGAAAGTGGGAGTGAGCGATCTAGAAAATTTTAGAAAGGCAGTATGCAACTTGCCTCGCCTTGCCACCAACCAGATGATTTGTTTTGGATTTTTACCACATCACCAACTTTCAGGGATAACTGGTTGTCCGCCGTGGCTTCAAAATCAGCAATAGCTCTACCTGTACCAAAGTCTGCACCTTCTAAATTTGCTTTCATTGATTCATTTGCATCAAAACTTGATAATGCCAATGACCATTTTCACAAAACGAAAACAGATGACTGTAGCATTAAGAACAAGAAATTTTACCTGACTGCGATATACTGCCCGACAAAGGCGGACATTTTTGCACATAATTTGCAGGGAAAATCCCGGCTCGCCCATTACAAGTTCCTTTCCACCATTCATTGATCGCTTCCGTAACAAGTATACGATCACCCGCATGCAAATCGAGATCTGTTGGTTCCATTGCTTGGAAATCATATAATGCCACGTACCATTCGCCAGATGTCGATTCAACCGGCGCTTCTGCCACACAAATAATGATATTTCAAAGATTATAAAGAAAGGCACCATCTCGGAGCAACGCTTTTACAAAATACATATGTGAATCAAAATCCGAGTGTATTAACATTTAAAAACAAAAAGTAAAGGATTAAAAAAACGTACCTGTAACAACATCATATATTGGAGCAGCTGAGGGTGTAGATGAAGGTGCAGAAGCATCTTTTCCGACGGATTCTTTTGATTTTTCAACTTGATCTTTTGCTAAATTGTCCTTCAAATCGACCTTAGCATCTCCACCTGACATTGACACGTATGACTTAGGGAACCAGCCAACTGAGCCAGACTTATTACGACCCTGAAAAGTGCAAAATAATTAGGGATACACGAGAACAATGTTAAAGTTCCAAAAATTATGGATCTAAATCACGGAAAAAATGTCCCAAAATATCCCAAATCCATAATTCTAACGATTTCGGCAGTTCTGATACTCAGATTTCTTATCGCCATTCGTACTACAGAAAACTTCTAGCCATTTTCAGGAGAAACACTAATCATGCAATCGCTATTTAATATTTGACCTTCCAACGCATTTCCAGTTGTTCCAGAATCTCGATGGTATCGCCTTTCGAAAAACTCAACTCATTATCATTTCTTGCCTTCCACTGATACAACGCAACTGCTGCACCCAGAACTGGTAACTGTTTTTCTTGCTCTAGAAAGAAAATGAATAATAGTAAGACAGATGATATAAGGACTGATAAATATAAAACTGTGCTAAATCAAATCTAGCACTTTTATTTTAAAGTACTTAACCATCAATTTTAAGTTCATAGAATGTCACGAAAAATAACTGCAAAGCTTGATGATGAACAGCCTTATTAAAGTAACAATATTTACCCGGTGGCGAAGCACCGAAAGATCCTGATTTAACAACAGAAGCGGTCGGTTCCTCTACAATGCTCTGCAACGGTTCACTTGATGGAGAAGTTGTAACCGATGATACTGTTTGCGGCGGCTGAAACAGCATTTCTGGAATTCCGATTCAATCTGATCTACTAAATAAAATATGACAGAGCGATAGAAATCAAATAGCTACTGAGCTACTCAAATAACTTGAAGCGTTACCTGCGTAGGAACAGCACTGACAGGTACCATCGGTTCGGCAAATGCTACGGGGAACCATCCCACTTTGTCGCGCATCTGTCCAGCTAACCAGCCCGGTTCCGCAGCATGATTTTCAAATGCAAGGATAACATCTCCTGGTTGGAAGCTAAGCTCGTCATCTACAAATCCCAGTCAGACTTCCTCAAAATTACTGCTAAATCAGAAGTCGAGACATGATGGTATGCGATGTACGAAAACAAAAATGTGGGAAAATGAACAAAAAGTGATAAAGATTTGAAAAATGTACCTGAACGTGCGGTGAATTCATACAGTGCACGATATTTCACTGCACCAGTAGCACCATTTCCTTTTGGCAATGAACTATTGGGTACGGGAAACTGTTGCATTGCTCCATTAGTCACGCTTTCTAAAAAACTGACAACTTTCAAATATCTCTAATCCATGGAACTCATTAAAAATCAAAAACAAATCCACGATGATTCATATTTGGTAAAGGCGAGTTAGTTATAAAACATACTCGAATCAACTGATGCAGATTTGTCAACTGGATGATTCGATAAAGATGTTGTTACAGCATTCGGTACATTACCATTTTGCCCAGAAACTATAGTATTTACTTTCGGCTTTAAATTTTTGATCTGTTCGTACAACCGAGAATGCAACGTTGAAAGCTGAGTCAATTTTAAGGTACATTCATTGAATTCTTCTGCTTTCTAAAATCTTATTCATTCTTCATAAAGAAAACAATGTAAGAAAACAAAACTGAAAAAATCTGACGAAGTAAAATTATTTAAAATTTTATTACTTTGGTAACCAATTGTTGCTGGACCCTTGCTCGTTCATTTGCATCCTTCAGTTGCTTGTTCAAAGCAGATAACTGAGCAGTCAAGGACTGTTTTGCATTTTTTGCCTGTTCGAGATCCTCGGCCTTTTGCGCTCTATTACGACATTCCACCTGCATTTGAAGACTTTCGTGTGCCAGTCGTTCATACTGCACGCTTAACTGAAATACAGCTAACATTTTGTATTTCGATCAATTTCAAAATTCTCAAATCTCCTACAGGTCATTCTGGAACTCTGAGAACAGATAACGAATAGTTCTGAACACTTGAAATAAACACCTTTTGCTAAATATGATATCTTCACAGTCCCAAACTTCTGAAACCCCAGAGAATTTCATATCGAACACAAGGAAATTTAGCTGCTTTACTTGTTGATTTACTTGTTTAATTTACTTGTTGCTTCGTTATTTCCAGTGATCGAATCTTTTCTGCTTTTTCATCACGTTTGATTTTCATTGATTCTATTTCTTTTGTAATACCAACAATTAGATCTCTTGCCTGCAAAATAATTGAAATTCGATAGAAGTAATGTAAATGAAGGGGCTAACAACCGCTTTAGAAACAGATATTATGCAAATACTAGAAGCGTATAAAAAAAGCGATAGAAGTCATAAAAGTGTGAAATTCACTCAAAATATGACATTCATTCAATATGAGTTACATTTAAATTGACTATTCTTCTAACAGAATATGGATAAAAATATCTTGGTTAATATCTCATACCAGTGCCTTGCTGCATATCTCATAGCACTGTGAAGCACACGACTTAGCCCACCAAATTATGTTTTTCATTGCAGAACAAAGTTGAAACTACGGGAAGTAGAATAGAAAAAAAAAAAAAAGAAGCAGATGCAAAATACTTGTGTAATGTTGACGTTCAAATCTGTTGCCTTTTCGTCGAGAGCTTGAAGTTGGAAGGATAAACTTTTCTGACGCTGTTGTCGTTCCAGGGTGTTGTCCACCTCATTTTGAAGTTGTGCCTAAAATTTAGCAGTTCTTTAAATCCACAGAAATGCATATGTAAAACATGTTGTTGGTAACGATAATTCTTCGTTCTTTTTACCTCATTCAACGGCTCTAGCCTTTTTAAGGCCAACCCTTGCAATAAACATGCCAAAGAGTTCTCCTCTTACACCATTTGTTGGCCTAAGCCAAAACCACATCGACTAGGTTATCTTACTTTGATTTCTCGAATTCTTATAGCATTCAAATCAGCTTTTCGCTGCCTTTCCATTTCTTTCCTAGCTTTCTCTTTTTCTGCCAAGATACGCCTTTCTTCCGCTAGACGAGCTTCTTCGCGTTTCTGTTCACGTTCTAACTCCGCTTCACGTTCAGCCTGTCGTTTCCTTTCAGCTTCCTCTCTTTCTCGCTCTCTCTTTTCTGCCATTTCTCGTTCTTTCTTTTCAAATTCTGCACGACGTCGCTCTTCCTAAAAAGGTAATGCAGTGATTATCTGGTACCAGAAATCCCCACAAAAAGATCTCACACTGGTTCAACAAAGATTTACTAATTTAAATAAAAACCTCTTCACGTAATGCCTGACGACGACGATCCAATTCTGCCTGCCCACGATCATAATTATCACGGCGTTTGTCTTCAAATGTTTTCGGTATTTGAATTTTTTGTGTCAGGAGGTGCATTCGGATCAAGTACTGGTGAGTCGGAAACGGAACGTGAACAGTGAGTTGCTAACTCAGATGGTAAAGTTTTTGGAAGCAAATAACCGGCCTGAAAATTATGCTTT
>NW_018108714.1:12143-15961 GCF_000183805.2 Loa loa | reverse complement strand
TTCATAAAGAGGGAGAGAAATAGAGGTAATTAAATTGTAGGTCAGGACAAGTACCTTAATGTGTTATCAATTCGTAAAGTGCTGGAAAATAAAAAAAAAAAGGAAAAAAAGAACTAATACCTTGACTGAATCAATCAGATGCATGGCAACACAAAATTCTTCTACGCTAAGCCGTCCATCCTTATTATAATCTGATAAATTCCAAATTTCAGCTAAGACGGAATTCGGCAACTGGCTTTGTGCCAAAATATTTCTGAAATAAATACCTGGTAAGTAAAAATTGGAGAATGTTATGTTAAAATATCATTTTCAAAAACAAACGAAGTTAAACACTTCAAAAACCAATACAACACAATAACATTTGATATTCGGAATGTTTCTCAAATGCTTACCTTGCATGGACACCACTGAGTGATCCAATTCTGGTTTTGTCAAGCTGATTAAATTGCTGACAATATTTCAATTTGTTATGATGCGGTATTGTCCAGTCACCTTGTATCTTCCCAGAAGTCATCAAATTTTGCGCTACAGCTGGTGGGCCTCCGCTATAAGTCATCACTGGCCTAACCATTGGCGTTTGAGTGATCAGTGGGGGAAGTGATGGGGTTATTACCATCGGAGGCTGTAAAAAATGAGTTAGAGAAATGATACGAGAAAAATGGATATATATCAAAAAATTAATCTAGAAAAAAATTCATGTAAAATACCTTTAAGGAGACCGGAAGAGTTGGTGGTAACGTTGCACCAGCTAATACCGCACGAATCAAATGCATGGCAATCGAAAACTCAATTCGGTCCATCTTACCATCCTATAAAATTTGACCAGTTTTGCAAACGACACACCAGAAATACTGAATCCACATAATGGTGCCGAAAAATTATTCTCGAACCGATTATATTAAAGTGAATCCAATTAGTATTTCGAACGAAAAGAAACGCCCTTACCTTGTTGTAATCAGCCAAATGCCACACCTGAGCCAGAACTGCTGGTGGAAGACCAGATTTCATGAATAAGGGTCGTGCCTGTTCACCGGAAACGAATCCATTTACTGGATTAAGAGACGAGAATTGGATATCATTTTCTCGCATTTCTGCTTCAGTTATTACCCACGGTGTACCACTCATTGTCTAAAACAAACAAATAAACAAAGAAAAAAAGTGAACTAAAATCTAACTTTCAAAACTGCATTCATCGACTTCGTGCATTATGAAAGGGTTTTTTTCTTTTAAAAAAAAAAGTCATCCATTAAAATACGCTGTACATAAAAATTGCATAAAGCAAATCATTCAATAAAACAAGTCATAAGTCAGAGTACAAAAACATGAATCACAAAAGATTCATGCCTCTACTCCCGTTCTCACATCAGTAATTCAGACACAATGAAGAACTGCACCATTTAAGCCTAAGTTAAGTATGCCCGAAAAAAGAGAGGCAATTCAATGATTCACTAGATGATACAACATTACACCGTGCTAGATAAAGCCCTATCCATAGATCTGTGTTCTTGAAAATGACCAATAACGCCAGTTGTCTAATGATTTCATTTAGTCCGTCTGTCACATATGCTCTTTTGATGATTCCATAAAAAATTTCTTCTTAAAATTAGAAAAAAAAAGTATTGGCAAGAGCTACTCCGCCTATCTGGAAGAGAATGGTCGTTTTACATTAGGGCGTATTCTCCCACCCCCCCCAATCTCACTTCATCGGAAGCAACGAATGTTTGTTTACAAACTCTTCTTTTTTCATCGAATTATTGGCTGGCAACTATATGATTTACCTTTCTTTTTTTCCACTTTCTCTGTTTATCTGTCCACGTTTTCATTCCAGTATGGAAAATGTTGACGAATAGTCTTATTTGTTATTTCTGTTCGCCTGTCCACGTTTTTCATTCCATCACACGAGTAAATGTTCACACATATAAAGCCTAATAATTTGAATGAGATAAATAATATTAATAAGTGATAATAAAGCATGTCTACATACTTTTCATTCATATTACACCAACCAAAATTTAATTAAACGTTTATCCATCTAATTCGTGCTTAATTTCTACATTTGTTTGTCCGGATTTTTTGATACGAATTTCCCTTCCGTTCTTTCCGTCTGTCCAGCCATATCTTCCACTGTTAATCACTGTTAAATGACGTAAACAAGCGATTCTGCAGCAGATTCTACGCCGGAAGTATGAAATATCAGAAGTCGTCATGGAACACACGCACGCGTCAATTTCTAACGTTATTTTCGGTTGTTCCCATGTCTCAAATTATTTATGTTCGTTTTATCTTGCTTGAAGTTGTATTATCTGTTGGGAGATTTTTGTAAATCTTAAAATTTCAATGCTAGAATCTTCTCATTCATTGTTGAAAATATCTGAAATTGTATGGATATCAAGTAGTACATACGTTCAAACAATTACAGAATAAATATTTCGATTTGTATTTGATAATTCTATGATAAAACATATCTGATCATTTTCAAGGTTAGATATTTTTAGGTAACGTCATGAATACTCTCACTTGATAGTCATATAAATTGCCATCCTAACATTGATGCAATTCATCTAATTCTATAGTAATGTAACAAACCGTGTGTGATGTCATTAACAAAAGGAAATTTTTAAGGAGTCAAAATTATCATTGTTAGAGAATTAAATCGAACTAAAAAACAACGAGTAAAAATAAGCCGTTAATAAATCTAAACAATGAGATGATCTAACGGATTTCTCCGCAGTTCTGACTGGCTCAAAGGTACTTAATGCATGGATGTTTGTGTATGTATATGTGTGTGTGTTTGTGTGTACATGTGTTTGTGTATATGTATGTATGTATGTAAGTGTGCTTAAAGGATATATTACTCGTAAAGAATATTGAAAAGGAGTGGAGGAAAGGAGAGGAGGGAGGAGGGGGTGGCAAGATTTGGTCGATAAAATGTAGTGAAAATGAACGGGTGAGGTGCTTTTAGCGTATACTCTGAAGAGCATTCACAATTCGTCATCTTGAAAACGGCAAATGCATTGAGAGAAGTTTAGACAGCCACAAATCAAAGGGGTATGCATGGAAATTATAAATTTAAATTAAATTGACGTCAAAATTTTAAGCAATACGGAAGGTAAGCAAAGGTAGTATGATACAATATGATAGTGAACAGTATGTATTTTCAGGATATTTCGATCAAACATATTTTTCATTAATTGAGGTCAACCGTAACGGTTTGTTTATCTTTGTTTCTTACCGCAATGATGATGTGCAAATTGTTTGCCCACTCATGTTGTTGTATTTTGTCAAATGAACATATTGATTGAAATCTTGATGAACTGATTCCATCCATTATATAACCTTTCACTTCTTAATAATAACTATCTCTTAGTTGTATAGGTGTAAATTTTGATCGATCCAAGGTTTCATTTTTATTTTGGTGGGTTATTGCCACCTACTTCGACAAATTGTGCGTTTACTTTTCAAATGTTTGAAAAAGTGTTGCGAGAATTTTCTGAAGTTGCGCAGTTTGATACAAGATGTGAGATTTTATTAAAATTTGTGCTACTTATCTTTTGATAAATGTTGGGCAGTTTTTCTTTTTTCTTTTTTTTTTATCGAAACTGAGGTCTTTCAATCCATTATAAAAAGGCGTAACTTCCTCTAAGATTTTATGAATTCCAGTGACTGTTATCATTGAAGAATTTCTAATTTTCAGTTCCTCGAAAGTTTCAACGAATTTTCAATTTAAACTACTACGTTTATTACTACACTAGCAGATTTTTCACCTGGGTTGCGTAACAATTCAGTGATAATGCCATTATTGTACCAAATTTTTGGCG
>NW_018108714.1:8315-11968 GCF_000183805.2 Loa loa | reverse complement strand
TTTTTATCGAAACTGAGGTCTTTCAATCCATTATAAAAAGGCGTAACTTCCTCTAAGATTTTATGAATTCCAGTGACTGTTATCATTGAAGAATTTCTAATTTTCAGTTCCTCGAAAGTTTCAACGAATTTTCAATTTAAACTACTACGTTTATTACTACACTAGCAGATTTTTCACCTGGGTTGCGTAACAATTCAGTGATAATGCCATTATTGTACCAAATTTTTGGCGCTTAATAATTAAATTTCTTTCGAATTGGTGATTAATAATTTATTGTAAGTCTTTGTTAGACTTGTTCTAAATTGAGTCTTTACGTTTTCTCTTTATATCAAGACCCGAAAAAAGGAAAGCGATGAATCGTAGTCCATGGAGAGACGAATTCGGTCCAATAATCAATACACTTCGCATTTTGGTGCGCAGCCAGTTAGGCTACCAAGTGCGACATCTTGACTTCAAGTAAGTTTTTCAGATCTAATTGGAAATGTCTGCAACCAGTTTCCCTGGGGCGATATATGTATCGACATATTTCACCAACATTCACTTCATGGATTTTTGCAACTGGGTATGTAGCAGTTCATATACTTTATAGAGTTGTTTAGCATTTTTATTATTTTTTAAATCAAGCAGTTACTTCAAGAGGTGGAAACTGGACAATCGACAGATTTTGCGATCTTTTTGGACGTGCCCAAACTGTTTCCGCAAGCATTAAGGAAATCACGAAACTTGCTACCAAAGGGATATATCCTGGTTGGTGTTAATTTTCATGATGGATGCAGATGTCTAAAAATTTTAATTCTTTCTGTACTGATCTTTTTATGATGATGACGAAGTTTCTGGACTGTATTTACAGGTACGGCAGGTTACACGGTCTCGGACGCAACTTTTGACAATTCGTCGAATCTTATGCATCAAACTTATGAAGTAAATGATTTCTTCTTTAAGAGATTTGTTTCAAGAATTAATTTTAATTCTTAATGAATAACAAACCTTATCGCTAAAATATTATTGCATAGGAAGCCGAAACTTCGAGCAACTCTGATAATAAATCCTGGAAGAATGATAATGGGTCAAGTCGAAAACAAGCTTTCGAAAGTACGGCATTAGAGCTTAACGATACTTTGAGATAAGTCTCTCCTGGTATAATTTATGAATCACTCTAGGCCAAAGATATTCGCTGATTAAGAATTTATGCAAATTAAGAAATGTCTGGTCCTTCGGAGAATTTTGCCTAAAAACACTAGATTTTTCTTTCAGGAAGGATACAGATATTGTTACATCAGTAATCTCTCCGAAACCGAAGTATTATGGACCACGTTTGCCAGAGGTTTGATTTCTATAACATCAAGCTGCATAATTCATCTTACCCGATTACGCGGAACTAAAACGAGATGCAATGCTTATTTAGGGATACCAGTTGAAAGCTTCGGAGGTAGAATTTTTAAATACGAAGAATCGGGAGCGCAAGGTACCGAGTTCTCGCATAGCAAGATTTGCTCAATTTGGCCAGCTTGGAGTGAGTCTTATTATGGGTGCAGCTGCGGAAGTGAGCAAGCGAACACTGGGATTTAGTAAAGTAAGTTTACCGTCAGTTTGAGATTTTAATTTCGTCTTTCGCTGGAACTAATATTTTAGAACCGTGATTTCGAAATCAAATAATTTTAGCCTGCAAATCGATCAGCAGATAACAGTATTACCTCTGCTACTGGAAATCCGTTCATGACGGAGGCGAATGCTGAGAAGATTGTGCGCACCCTGTGTAGAGTGCGTGGTGCTGCATTAAAACTAGGTCAAATGCTCAGCATACAAGGTTTTTATTCTTCATCCCTTTTGTTCATCAAAATTTTTTCATGAATCTGTTTCTGTAGCTTAAGGTGTATGTTTAAAGTATAAACTCATGCCGGTACTATCATCTTTTGTGTAAAATAAGGACTTGTTGCCTTTGCTTCAGTTTAATTGGTATAGGTAATTCAAGTTTAGATTCGGATTTGATTTCGCCAACGTTACTCAAAATATTTGATCGCGTTCGACATAGTGCTGACTTCATGCCATTATGGCAGGTTCACCGTCAGATGTGTGATTCATTTGGTGACAATTGGCGTGATAAATTTGAAAAATTTGAGGATATTCCGTTTGCCGCTGCATCCATCGGACAGGTTAGGTATTTTAGCATGAGCCATAAGTAGAATTAGTTCAATTTATTTTGAGTAATTTGTTTATGCACTTTTCATTTATGAGAGTATGATAGAATCTTTTATTCGGGTGTTACAGGTTCATCGGGCTTGGCTGCCTAGTGGAGAAAAGGTTGCGTTGAAAATTCAGTATCCTGGAGTATCAGCAGGCATTGACTCAGATATTGATAATTTAGTGACAATACTGAACTATGGAAGCTTCTTCCCGAAGGGTCTTTATCTGGAAAATTTCGCAACGGTGAATTGGTTTAATTTTTATCAATGTGGAAGACAACATTTGGTTTAGCACTCAGAAAATTTCGAATTTAGATTAAATGTATCCGGGACTAGTGTTTGACTTCTGGGCCTTTGTTATTGTTAGTTATTATAAAATTTAGGTAGCAAGAAAAGAATTAAAGCTGGAATGCGACTACAAACGCGAAGCACGTGCTATGAAAGCATTTCAATGTTTATTGGTCGATGACGAACATTTTTATGTTCCTAAAGTTTGCAGTTAATATTGCTTTTGAAATGTTTTATCATCGTTTTTTTTCTTAAATTTTTCCCTGGAAATATACTACTTGGTTTCTAATTGGAATAAATTTAGAATGGAGGGGGATTTCCCAAAAAGCGATTGAATTGGAAATTTGATAATTTCGTCTGATAATTTCACAATTAAACATACAGACTCTTTTTTCACCTTTTCTCCGCTGATTGTGCAATGTATGAAAATATCGAAATAGCAGCATATTAAACTATTCTGTCCTTCATTAGGTATCAGTCGTCTGCGTAAAATTTCTTTCCATTAGTGATCCGATAATTGATAATTTCAGGTGATTGATGATCTAACTACAACACATGTGTTGACAACAGAGTACATGGAAGGTGTTCCTGTTGACAAATGCATGGATGAGCCGCAAGAAGTCCGTAATTACATTGCTTCTAAATTTATCGAGCTTTGTCTACGCGAAATTTTCGTCTGGAGGTTTATGCAGGTAATCGCTTTGCCCCTGTTCTGTTCGTACCGAGTGGTTTTGCAGCAAAGCTTGGCTAAATTGACTGACAAGATACACCATCATGACAGTTTGGAAATGAATTCCAAATTATCGTGATATCTGTCATTTTACGAGGTTGTTTGCATCTTCGAAAGTAATCGTTTTGTTTTCTATTTAAAAATATTGAATTTAGCAAGTAAATTCTGTCGTGAATTGCTTTATGAAAATGAAAATGAAAGAAACTTGGATTTAATTATAATACTAAATGTTGAAATTTGACATGCTTACGTCAAGAAGGTTATTCCTAAATCATGTTTTAGTTCATGACTTATGAGTGATTCCCCCGTATGAGTGATGAAATTTTATATTTAATATATGGGGAAAAAATACCTTAATACAATTATGTATATATATATATATGTATATATATATATATACATATATACATACATATATATACATACATATATACATATATATATATATATAT
>NW_018108714.1:5239-8295 GCF_000183805.2 Loa loa | reverse complement strand
ATGTATATATATATATATGTATATATATATATACATATATACATACATATATATACATACATATATACATATATATATATATATATACATATATTTATTTATTTATATTTATATTGCAGTTTACATTCTTTCCATTTTTATTGTTTAAAATTAAAATTTTATGCCACAAAATTTTTAAACGAAAAAATAAATTTCCCTTTTAAAATACAAATCCTTGTATATTTAATAGTATGAATTGAGGTTTTATAAGTATTTTCAGCTATTCGGCATTTTCAACATTTAAAACTTGGGAAACATAATTTACTAATTGATATCCTTCAGACCGATCCAAACTGGTCTAATTTCTATCTCGGCAAACATCCAACTGCAAATGTCCCAAGATTAATTCTTCTGGATTTCGGAGCTTCACGTTCGTATCCCAAGAAGTTTGTTGACCAATATATGAACATTATCCGTGCTGCTTATGACAACGACAAGGATAAAGTAAACGTTTCCTTATAACACCATTTGGCCTCTGACCCAAACTTTGATTTGCAATATTCTGGTTTACTGAATTTTCGATATATTTAAAAGTGATGTTGCATGGATTACTTCATTTGCAGATGCTGGATTATTCAAGGAAAATTGGTTTCCTGTCAGGATATGAATCAAAGGTAATTCTCTAGTGCTGAATTTATGTATCTTTGCGTTGTGAATAAATTATTGTTGCAATAACTTATAGATGTTCCAAAAATCTGTGCTCTACTGTTAAAATACTGCTGCAGGTAATGGAGGATGCTCATTGTGAGTCAATCAGTATTCTGGGTGAAACGTTAGCATCCACAGCTCCATATGATTTCTCAAAACAGGTTTAGCTCTTTAAAAATAAAAACAGTTTGGAAGTCTGTTTGTTCTTATTAATCCTGATTTTGTCACAACGTATTCGGGATATAATTACACATGTCGTTTCGTATCTGCAATTATCCGGATTTTCAGAGAAATTGAAATTTATTAATTTATTGCGGTATGCTTGGTTGTTAAGCTCTCACTGAATCTCTGAAATTTCTCATGTCACCTCCTCCCACGAAAAAAAAATTATGATGCTTCAGAATGTAACGAGAAGAATTCACGCATTAATTCCGGTGATGTTAAAACACCGACTAATATCACCGCCCGATGAAATCTACTCACTACATCGAAAGCTTTCTGGATCATTTTTGTTAGCATCCAAGCTGAAGGCAGTTGTTGCGTGCGGTGCATTATACGAACAGATCTATGAAGAGTACAAATTCGGTGGTAGTGCCAACGTGGAAGACATTAATATCGATAATTGATCCGGTTCAACATGTTACACATTTTTCGAAGTTTTTCTGTCTTATCACATACATTTTTGAAATTTTCCTGCAGCTCGTTATTAACTGTATGAAACATTATTGTTGAGTAAATTTGGAAATTTTTTTTCTGTTCTTTGATGCCATTACTGTGAACTAGGGCAAAGGAGCAAAGAAAGAAAGAACTATATTAACCATTATCAAATTATCGTGAAAGAGAGCGAAGTACTTCAATTTCTTTGATCAGGTACTACTACGACTAATAATCCCTTTCTATTCATGATATATTCCAATAAGAAAATTTGCTCGTCAGTAAACTTATTGACTACTATTTATATCATTTCTTGCTAAATATCGATCAAACCTGATTCAATTTGACAAATGGTGCTATTGCTTCTGTCATTTGAGATAAGAAATCCACTGTTCCAGCATTTCGAAGAATCCGTTCCCTTTTGTAACTCACTCTTCTAATTCTAAAGATCTAATGTTGATCTAAGATTTTTTTTACTCATTGGCTTAAACATGGAAAACTTAACCAAAAATAGGTTAAACGGAATGGCAGGATGACTGTTAGCATAAGACTTTTTTTAGTTGTCCATTTAATGGATTGGAAACAACTCCAAGTTTTCGATATTGTGGTTTAAAATTTCTAAAACACTAATAGAAATGATTGAAAGTTTTTAGTGAGCAAGACAGCGGTGAGCATTTTACGTCGTTGCGTCTGGTTTTGATGGTCAACATCGATAGTGTTAATATAGCCTGGAATATAGCTTCCTAATCTTGTACATCTGGTTAATAATGATTAGAAAACCAGTATAAATCTAAAATGATTGACAATGACAAGTTACTATTTTGATCATTCATTTAAATTTGCTCCATTAACAAAGAACGATTTGTTATGGGGATTTGATGATGTCCACTACTCTATGCATAACTACTCTATGCATAAACAAAAGATTAAGCTAATGATAATAATAATGGCAATGATGATAACAATAGTGGTAAAAAATTTTTGTTGAAAAATGATTGTTGTTGTTGTGAAGAGAATTTGTTAAGAAAACAAAGATTTTATTACATAGAGAATATTGGAACAAAATTAACATTTTCCTTTCCTTCACCTTTTTTTTTTTTGGAAGAAGGAAAGGTATAGAAGAAAAACAAAAAAAAAAAGAAAGAGAAAGAGAAAGGAAAATAATAAATGAATAAGAAAAAAAAGGAAGTTGTAGGCATTTTAATCGGAAAACACGGATTAGATTTGGTGAATGCTTCGTTGAAAATGTCGAAAAAGAATTAAAGAAAGAGAAAATACAATAAAGGTATATTTAAGTAATAAAAGTATATCTGTTGATGGTGTAAGATGAAATGTGATAAGTGGATATCGTTTTGTTATCAGTCTCACATCACTGTATCCGTTTTTTTTTTTTTACACTACCAGTTTTATCATCCTCTCTTTATCCATTTTTTCGTAATAACATTTGATGTGGTGAGTTTTATTGTTGTTGTTATTGTTATCGATAACACCATTATTATTCCTATAATGATAATTAATAATAATAATAATAATAATAATAATAATAATAATAATAATAATAATAATAATAATAATAATAATAATAATAATAATAATAATAATAATAATAATAATAATAATAATAATAATAATAATAATAATAATAATAATAATAATAATAATAATAATAATAATAATAATAATAATAATAATAATAATAATAATAATAATAATAA
>NW_018108714.1:2535-5099 GCF_000183805.2 Loa loa | reverse complement strand
TAATAATAATAATAATAATAATAATAATAATAATAATAATAATAATAATAATAATAATAAGTAATAATAATAATAATAACAAGTAATAATAATAATAATAATAATAATAATAATAATAATAATAATAATAGTAATAATAATAATAATAATAATAATAATAATAAATGAACAATAACAATAAAAATTAATGATGGAAACAGTTCTATCAAAGTTTGTTGGAATGCTATATTTTTTAATATGTATCATCATTTTTTCTTTTTTATTTTCTGTCCAATCCAACAACTATACCTACAGTAGTTTTTCTTTTTTTTTATTTGAATTTATAAAGCATGCGAGGAATTGTCAATTATTTGTAGTAATTAATTGATAATCTTTCAAATGTTTCATATATTCAAATGAAAATTTGAAAGTTACTAATATGATAACAGTCTCTTTCACCACTTATCATCATCCTTTTTCAAATTACAATTCCAGAATTATTATTGTCAGATATTTCTTTATATAAATGATCGTGATATCCGTGGCACTATATAAAGAATAAATATAAAATTGTGATTCATTATTACAATCTAAATTATTTGTTTAATATCGATTTATCAGAATTAAATTGAATAAGTCATTATTGTTTTAAATTGATTAAATCATATCATTAGTTAATTCATAGTAATTTTTACCATAAATTCATTTCATTCCTTTCATAAATATATCCACCTATAGTATTAGGCATTTGTATTATTGGAAATCGAAAAATATTGTATCAGAAATAAAAATTGATAGAAATTAATAAAATTTGAGGAAAAAAAAGTATGCAATGAACTAAAAATAATGTATACAATGATATACACAAAGAAATTATTCTTTCTTTTTTTTTTTTAGGATCCAAAATTTTCTGAGCTATTTTATATATTATCATTTAAATTTGGTATGATATCATTATCAGTGAGAGATGATAGTATGAAATATCTAACAGAAAAAAAAAGAAAAGGGAAAACAAGTATTTATAGATAATTAAATTGACATAATGTGTTGAAAAAAAAATGAATTGTGTTAGTTTGAAATTATTTCCTTTCTTTCATTCTTTTTCATTTGTTTTTCTTTTTTTCTTTTTTTTTGTTGATTAAAATCCGTCAAATTTATTCCTGATATGTTGTAGAACTACCGGATAATATCCTAATATATTATTCAGATAATTAATATAATTCATTTCATCCAATAATAAAATAACATCAGATTTTATGAATGTTCACCATACATTGTTTAAATGTATATTTCGTTAAATTTTTAACAGGAAGAAAAAAAAGGAAATTTAATTCGTAAATATTATTTTTTATTTATGCTATTCATTCATTATTACAGTAATTCCAATGAATTATATGATTAAAATTTTTACTTCGGTAATTTTTAATATAATTAACAAATTTTTAACAAAAAAAAAAAAAAAAAATCACTACAATAAATTTCTATAAAATTTTAGCTTTAATCATTAAAATTTTACATCATATTCTAAACAAATAATAATATTTTAAAGCTAATAATAAAATCAAGAAAGGAATTTAACTTTCGTTTTTTTTTCTCCATCTACATTTGAACTATGACTAATTAGCTGAGCTAATTGATTAATTAATGGATTGATTGATTGAAAAAAAGAAAACGAATTAAAAAAGGATATGAATTATGAGCTTATTAAGAAGGAAAAAAAATTCATCAAGGAGATTTAGAAAATCATTTGTTCCTAATTCATTTATCATTTTATCAATTTAACAATCGATAATATCGTAATTCACTTATCATTTTATCAATTTAACAATCGATAATATCATAATTCACTTATCATTTTATCAATTTAACAATCGATAGAATTGTTGTCGTTTTCACTCTATTACGACCAAATTTGATAGAATAGTATTAATAAATCAATGAAGATAAAACATACAAAAGATATGGACAACCTGGACAACTTCAACTTTTCGTATTACAATTTCAAGTTTTTTTTTTTTTTTTTTAGCGGAAGTTAAAGAAGGAAGATAAGGACAAGTTCAGCCATATGCAAAATCTTTTTGGACGATAAATTTTATTAGAAAAAACACAAATAAAAGGAAATGTTCCATCAAAGGTCATTTAGAAAAAGAAAAAAAAATTGGAAGTGGACAGTAGAATGCAATAAGAGTGTTAAAAGAGGAATGATGAATAAATGGTAGGATTGGACAATGTTGAAATAGTTTGTTAAGTGGATGGATGAAAAAAAAATAGTAATGAGTAAATGGCTTTATTTCTTAATTAATTTATTTGTCATAATTATTTCTGGTTATTCGTTTTCAATATTCATTTCCAATATTTATTTCTAGCTATAAATAATTCGATAGTAATAATTGGGGAGAAAATCATTTGTTCCAGTCACGTGTATGTATTTATGTGCTAAAATTCCAGTTTTAATAAGACAAAACTCTTATTAGCAAATCTTGTTCTACCTCTATTTAACACTTCTATGAATATCTTTTAAAAAGATGGAGAAAGGAAGAAAAGGAAGGAGAGAGAGAGAGAGAGAGAGAGAGAGAGAGGAGGAA
>NW_018108714.1:0-1072 GCF_000183805.2 Loa loa | reverse complement strand
AAATTTTATATTAATAATTGTAGTTCGGAAGCAAATATTTGAATTGGAATGTGAGAAATTTCAACTTAATTAAACAAAAAAAAAGGAAAAAAGAAAGAAAAGAAAGAGGAAAAAGAAAATATCTATCATCTCTTAAAAGAATTTTTATTCCATTCCGCAATAATAATTATTCAAATCTTATTTCACTTTTTTTTTTACTTTACTTTTTTCAATTAATATCAATATATGAAACAAATATTGTCAATCTGTTCCAATTTTAAAATGCATTATTTCATTTCCTGATCAAATTTAATGACAGGAATTTTAAACTAAAATAGTAATAGTAATAATTAGTATTGTAAATTTTGGATTATTAAATTTATTCATAATAAAGTAGTAAATTTATCGTCAATTAAATATGTAAATAATAGAAATTATTTAAATTATGAGCTAATAAATAAAAAAAATGATTAATTTACAATATGAATAAAGATTACATATATTGTTGGTTTTTTTTTATTTTAAAATGTTTTATTTACTTTCCCTTTTCATCATTTTTCTTTTTTTTTTGCAAAATTTTAAATTTTAAAATCAAGAATTTTAACGAATTAATCAACAGCCAGATGAACAAAATCTGATTTAAAATGTTTGAGATGGTAGAAGAAATTTATGATAGCCTAAGGGAATAATTGAATGCATATATAATGAAGCGAAATGTTAATGAACGGACAATACGTCACGTAATCTTACTTCCGCTTCATTTTGTCATTTCTACTATTCTTCGGCTTCCTCAAAAATCTTTTCCTCCTCTTTTTGTTTTATTTTCACTCGATCATTTTTATTATTTGAATAAATTAAATTCATTCCTTTTTCTTTTCTGTTTTTTTTTTTTCTTGTATGTTTATTACTACTAAATATCGTCCAAATATTTGAATTCTTATTAGTAAACAAACTTTTGTCTTCTAATGCTAATTAATTTAGTTGATTTTAATTTGTTTACTATTTTGTTAATTACGTTTATTTGTTTACAAAATGAATAATGTGATAAATTTTTTCGAACTTCATTATATAACGTGCTTTAATTTGATTTAAA
>NW_018108713.1:32956-34563 GCF_000183805.2 Loa loa | reverse complement strand
CTAATTCGATTATTATTTTATTTGTTAATATTTTATTTTATTTAAAAACGGAAATAACAATAGGAAAATAAAAAAAAAAGAAAAAATTTCATTTCTTTTCCTACTTTCTCTTATTTGCTATTTTACAAAATTTTTGTCGTGAAGTTTTAATTAATTGATTTATCTTTTTATAAGTCAAGAATTTAGGACTAATGATTTACAAAAGTTTTAACAAATAAAATTGGAATAGATGCAAAGTGACGGAAAAAGAAAAATAAACGAAGAAAAATTGTCGAATAAAATGCTAACAGTTTCAATTAATTTCATTTTATTTTTTTTTATAAACCAAAAATTTAGAACTAAAATTTGTAAAAATTTTTGTATAATTATGAACTGGTTGAATAAAAATTAAATAAATTTATTGGTGGGAATATAATTTTTAGCTCAATCCGATATATCACATGATATGGTTATTATCATTTTGTGGATGGATTAGCTTACTTTCACCATTACCTTTCTCCATATGGTACTATATTATAGGTGATGGTATCAGGTATAAAATAAATCGATTATTAATTCGAAGTTTTCTTACCTTAAATACATCTTAGTGATGAATATTACCAGATTTACGATATTTTTCGCTTTTCATTAAACTGTTGTAAAATGTCTTTTCAAAAGCAAAATACTACCATTTTCATAGTTTTTAAAGAATTCGACGAAAAAAAAAAAAAATTAATCTGAAAAATTCAAAAGAATCAAACGATTTGAAAATAATTACCGGAATTTGAAGGAGTTTTAATCAGTCAATCGTTATGTGTCATATGTTCCAAACGACAATGGAAGCTTTACCACATACGATGGACACAATGATGACATTGTTTAGCATACTTCTTGCTGGTGGAAGGTTTCTATTGAAAGCAAACTTTAATTGAAGGATTTTGCATTTTTTTTTTCCCCTTTTCTTAAGTAAATTTATAAAGAAAATAAGAATGCTTTTAAAATTTGTTGAAAAACATAATAAAATATTTGGAAGAAAATTGAAAAAGGTAATTCTTAATAAGAAATTTCTTTTTAAACAAAAAAAAAAAAAAAGGAAAAAGTAAATTCTACTAATTCTGAAAAAAAATAGTTGCGTGTATTTTTATCACTATTTGTCATTATAAGATAATTTTTATAATTTATGATAAAATTGATTTATTTCAGGGAAAAATTTTTCTTGTAAAATTAAAAAAAAAAAACGGAAAACTTTTTCATGAAAATTCTTTTTTACTAAGAATTTTTTCTTAATAATAATTAAAAATTTTTTTTTCTTTTTTGTAGATTTTTAACACAATATCATCGGAATACATTAAAATTACGAACAGTGGAACGTTTTTCTCGTGCCATTTGGACAATCATTTTCATTTGCGCATCTATGGGCATTCTTAGGTTTTTTGAATATAGCACTGATGTTTATCAGTTCTGTTTAGGTATTGATTATATTAATTTACAATTAAGTAAGTTTAAAGGTGAAAATTTTCAGCAAAAAAAAAGAACAAAAAATTTTCAAAACATAAAATTTGAATTGGAAAGACATTCTCGTTTTCTTCTCCTCTTTCTTTCGCAGTCTTTTTCTTCTTGTTTTCCTG
>NW_018108713.1:15354-32318 GCF_000183805.2 Loa loa | reverse complement strand
CAATCAATTTAACTCAAATCTTATTCGTGAGTTCTAAATTAATAGTATGAATGTATTTTGTTATAAAATTTAGGCCGATTATTCTGCTGTAGGGAAAAAAAAAAGGAAGGAAAGTTGAATTTTTAAAAAATAAAAAAAAAAATTAGAAAAATTCGAAAGCAACATCTATCCATCTTCGTTATCTCATTTTTTTGGTTATAATCAACTGAAGAAATCTTCTTTTTAGTTGTTAAAAAGTAAATTTAAACTTATTTTCTGGACATATATGATGCTAAAATTAATCCCAAAGAAGTTCGATTACAATTTAAAGAAAAAAAAATCTGATCATTTCCAATAGCGTTAGAAATTATCTCATGAAATTCCCATTTCTTTTTAAAAAAAAAAAGAAAAAACTAAAAAAATGATTTTAATTTCAGATTTAAAAAGAAATTTAATCAATTTAATTTTAACCTTATTCATTTATTTTTAAAAAAAAACAACTTTATATTACATCTTGCGATTATGAATGAAGAATGTATGTAATAAGGATAAGATGATAAGAAGAAAAAAAAAAAAAAAAAGTGATAACACGGATATGACAAAATTAATACGTTCGGCAACAAAATTTTGCTTAAAATGTTGAATTTTGGATGAAAAGAAAATATAAAAATTAAGTAAATTTGTAATATTAATAATAAAAATAAAAAAAACAAGTGAAAAACTTCAATTGCGAAGAATGTTTATTGAATTTTAATCATTTATTCTACTAAAAATAATTCAAATTACTTTTCATAAATTTAATTTTTCAACATCAAAGTTTTGAATTTAAATTTAATTTCAGTATCACATGTATCACTTATATTTGCTCATCTTCAACCATTCCTTTCAATGACCACAATTATGGCAAATAATGGTGCATTGCTTACTGCATATTATGTTATTGTTAAAGATGATGATATTGATGTGGGTGATTCATGTACGTCAATTTCCAGCGAAAATGATTCACTTCTTAATGAACATCCAAATCTATCAAGGTATTTTAATTAAAATTTATTAATTTTATCAATATCATATAATTGTTTGAAATTTTAACAAACAAATTATTGCAATTTTAATTTGATAATATTATATTGTTGAAAAAAAAAAATTTTTTTTTGCTTTTACTTTTTTTTTCAGATGTTATTTGAGTGTTAGTTTCGACAGTTCTTTATTATCAAATTCACGGAATGTTAGTTTTATTCCGCATGGATCAGTAAGTTCGGAAGCATCATCTTTTCCTCTACGTGGAATACGATAATTAGAATTTTCTAATTATACAAATTGAAAAACCACTAATATTGTGTAATATTTTTGCAATACTTTTGTAATGCGTTTTATTGATGCGATTTTTATAACTAATGATATTATTGGTCCTTAAAATTTAACAATTTTTTTGAAATTACTAAATATATACAATATTGCGATATATTCAAACATATTGTCTGTCATAGGAAAAAAAAAATACTTTTAGTTAGAAGTAAATTTTGATAGATAACGTGGAAATTTTTGTTACGAAGCTTTTTCAGCACAGCTTTAAAACTTTAGGGAGTTGGAAACTTTTTCCCTTTATTGTTGTTTTGTTGTTGTCTTGTTGTTCTTGCTGCTGTTGTTGTTGTTGTTATTGTTGTTGTTGTGTTCTCATTTTCCACATCTGTCATCCCTTCCAGAATATCAAAATTGTATTCCTATTCTGTTATTTCACTGATACCGATTCTTTTTTTCCTTATTTCCTTCAGTTATTTACGTTATATTCCATTTGGTACCTCGTTTAAAATAAATCAGATAAATGCAAAGTTGAAGGAAAATAACAAAAGATTACAGAATTGCTGTAATAAATCATCGTTACAAGAAGTTTATCTGTTACCCTTTAATCTATGAACTTAAACATAACTATTACCAATTAAATCAATAAAATATGAACTGTAGGAGTAAAATTTACAATAGTTAAAGTTAAAATTGTTTCAAATTTTATAAATGAATGATTACTTGATCAAATCCTTTTAATTCTGTCATTCTTTGCTATCTCTTTCGCTTCATAATCCTATTGATTTTAATCGTTAGCATAATAATGAAACATCATAAATATTTGCAAAATTTCTCAACCTTTGAATGTAACGCTACTTGACCAGCTATAATAATCCTTTGATCTCTTTTACTGCAAAATTTCTGCTTATTTTTGTTCTTAATGTTTAAATAATGTCTGCCTGCCTCAAATATTTTTTGATTTATCGATTGATTACGGGTGACAAAGCAGCCGAGATGGATTTATCACTTACCATTTATGTTTCATAATTTTCAACAATTTCAACGAAACCGACCCATACTATCAAATTTAAAAAAAAAGAACCGACCCTATCAACCTCAACTCTACTCTTTCTTCTCCAGAAGAAGAAACAAAATCTTGTTCATCTCATCACACATAATTGAGCAAGCTATCAGTCGTCTTCAAATAACCCTATTTTTGGCCCAAATTTAAATTATTCGTTTCACATTCTAAGAAACAAAGACAAAGTTAACAGTTATTTGTTATGGAATGCGGAGAGAAAAAGCATATATATATATATAGATATATATAATCACAAGTAACCTTACAAAAATAATAAATTATGCACAACAGCACATAAAAATAATAAAAATTTTAGGTTAAATTACGCACAATAGGATATACATGCAAAAAGAGATAAGTGAAATCAGATATAAGTTGTATAGTTCCTTAATACTGATAAGAATACAACTCTGGAGAAAATTAAATAAAAGATTTTCACCTAAATATTTTTTGTCCAATATCTAATTCCTGCAGCCATTACTGCATCGTGCTGCAGACGAAGTAATTTAATGCATACAGCGAATTATCAATAAATCAATCGTCCTTACTAATTGATACCGATATGTCTAGCAACTTATTCAAACTCATCCGCTGCTCAAATTACTTATTTCCAGATACTAGCAAAACCCAGTACCGTCCATTCCAAAAACTTGATGGACATACCAGGTAATGGATAATTACTACTAATCTATCGCTTCAGTTTCTATGGAACTTCTCCAGTTAAATGATACAACATAATCATCTCAAAAACTTGAGATGATTGACACACATACTAAGTAATGGATAATTTTACCAAAGTTGTGCTTTCATATATATATATATATATATATATATATACATATGCATATATAACTCTTTTAAGATCTAACCCAAATACCCCAGTCCATCATTTTCAAGTGTTTAGGTCAGAACTTAAGAAGGAGAATGAACAGTATAAAATTTCATAAAAATCGAAAAGTTACTTTTGCCTCTCAGCAGACTAACACGAATAAACCATGACAAAAGAGAACATAAAAGCAAGAGCAAGTATCACAGGCACAGAATAAGTACAGAAAGGAAATAAAAGGAAGCTTTCTATTATGCATTAAAAAATGTACGTAAAATAAATGAGTGATATTCAAATATTATTCTTTAAGCCTCCACAATTTATTTATTTTCGAGGAATAAAAAGAATGAATATCTATCTAAAGAAATAAATTTAGTTTTAATGATATATATCACAAATGAAAAATAAACAAGTATAGTAATGACATAGAAATTACATGGTCGGTAATCAATGAAGAATGGAAATTCTAGAATGAAACCGAGAAATAGTATCGAAGTTGTGTATTTCTGATCACATTCCGTGTTTGTCATAATTGACAAACTAGTGCTTTTGGTTGCACTTGAAGTATTATAAGTTACAGAAAAAAAAACGGAACAAAGCATGCACGTGTATTTAAACACGAATTAACATAACCAAACTTGCTAACCCGTATCAGAAAATTTTACACCATGACACACCAATGAGTGTCGTGATGTAATGTGACGATTTTTTCGCATGTCTCTTTTACTTTCAAATAAAAATTAGTTAATGCCTTTCTTTATCGAACTTATGAACATTCAGCAGCAACAACACTTGATAAGATTTAAGAGCAGTAATCAATGCTTGTTCGACCTGAAACTATTTTTTGCAATCTTCTGCAGTAATCTCTAAATTCTCAATAAAAGTCACCAAAAGAACATAAAAATCATCAGCAAAACTGAGGTTGCAAACAGAAAGAATATTTTAGCAAATTCCAAAGTATTATGTAATTTAGCGTTGCAGCGTTAAAACACGACAACATTTATCTTCCGGTAGTTATGAATGAAACGAAAACATGTTGCAACCACAATATGGTCAATAAAATCAGGACGTACATACTACAAACAGTATAACTGGTAGGTGACTATCACGATCTAACAGTTATGAAAAGTAGACAGTACTATGTATTAAAGCTACAAACCTGAGGATCAGCTTTCGCACTTGAAACACAGTCTACAAGAGTTGGATAGAGATTAACGAGTTCCGTATAGAATTCTAAATTGAAATTGTCAGCATGACGTACAAGCCCTTCGATAAGTGTATTCACGGCATGCAACACAGACGTCATTTCAACAGTTCTTTCTTGAGAAAGGCGCAATTGTCCAGCGTTTAGCTGATCACGTACGAACGATAACATTACCTACAAGAAAAAAATTTGATTCATTCAGAAATGTACTACGCGAAGCATAAAACGGTATGTGCAAAATATGACAAAACAATAAATAACATATCTATAGCTGTGAGGAAATGGTCAGATAAACAATTACTTCTTTGCACCTGGCCAGCAATGACGAGATAGCGGAAGTACCTAAACTTGATGATGCAATACACTGTCTTCTTTTTTCACTTTCACTTGCTCCCTTGATATCGTCAGCAACCGCTTACTTAAAAAAAAAAAAGTATAAAAAATTTCTAACTAATCAACTTTTTAAACGATATTAATAAATTAAAATAACAGTTCAGTCACTTTTTACCTACGAAACTTTGTTTAGAATGAAATGAACAAAGTATGAATTATATCATGGAATGCAGCCTAAAATGAACATCATTACATATTTATTATGAATGGCTTCATCGAAAATTCCGAATCTTAATTACCAATGTAATTCATACCACCAAGAAAATGTGCTGGTGCCGTACTTCGCACAATATCTGGTTGTTCTTCATTCTGACTCATTGATAACAGCGCTTCAAAGCATACTTTGGATAACTCCGCTCGTTGTGCGTATGTGTCTAAAGCTACAAGAAAATTTTACCAATAAGTGCTATTTGGGAAAGACTAAAATTAAGAAATATGAGCTATGAGCTTATAATCCCACAAACATAAATTTGAAAAAATTTTTACACAGCAACATTATATATTGTAGCCCTGTGTAATTTCAAACCCAGAATAAAACGGTACCGAAGACATCAGATGAATCCACAGTGCTTATAGAACCACGATTAAGTATATCGATTATTTTCTGGATAAAATCCGCTGGCAATACACTTGCGTAGGGCAATATCTGAAGTAAACATTTCTTCTACAAATAAAGAAGAACTGGATCTAAACTGGAAGAAATCTGAACTTTCTTTCTTTTGCTAAACCGTATGGTGTGCTGTTTTTAGAAAAAACACTTGTTTCTAAACAGGAAAAAGTAGTTCAGCAAATGAAGTCTGAATTTTTACCTCAGATCTGATCAGTTCTATCAACTGGCAATCGATAAATTCATGTCTTTTCCGCTCATCAGCATTTAACGGACATGAAGGACGACTGGAAAGTATGGGACGATCAAAATTTCACAGATGATAAAATTAACCATGCTAAATTTTCAAGTATGTTTCGTGTTGTTGTTGAAGAATATTTAAGCCCTACATATAAAAATGCGAAAAACACTGCTACTTGGAGACCTAAAGTATAAGTTCCAACTTACCTGTTATTGAACAGAAAACGATCCAATGTATCAGCGATCACCGGCCAAATGGCGTGAAAATAACGAGCTGAAAATTACTTTCAGGTATCGATTAGCAATAAAAGTTTATCACAACTTGCAACTCATTTGCTTAATCCCAAAACGCTCCCAAAATCTGAGCACTTTTCCCGAGCAAATGAATAGAGGTTATCCAGTGCCCTTCTACAACTACGTTTTGACCCAGCTTTGATAAACAATAAATATTTTATACATTCCAGCAAGTGGAAAACTCACACTGCTGCCTGGCAATAGGAAGGCCTAATCGTAAAACGGTGACAAATGCTGATGCTGCCGCTTTCCATGTACTTTGAGAGGGACACTGGTATTTCAATTCCATCGGTTGCGCTAAGCACTGAAGAAAAAAAAAGAAACTTTTGGGCAATTAATACATGTTAGCTGATGGAACAAGAAGATGACAAGAAATGAGAGTGAAAAAAAATAATATCCAGTACAACTGTGAAGTATGAATAGTTCGAGGAAATGAAACTGATTAACGAAAAAATAAACGGTGTTGTTAAATACCAGTACACTCAGACAATAATTTGGACGAAAGTGCTGAAAACCTCTGGTTCAAACCAACTTCCTATACTGTAAATGCACTGAACTGAATATCCGAACACTGCTGTAGATCAAAAAAGAACTGCACCTTAACAATATCAACAAATACAGTAGACTGAATAATTTCCTGGAAATGCGCGGTACCTGCATAGAATTCCACCATTGTTCGTAATGATAATTCCGCAAAAAATACTATATTTTGTACTCCTTTCTAGAAATGTAAAGTGACGGACGATTACTTTTTATTGTATGTAAGCAATGGTGAGAAAATTTTACATGTACTACAAGAAACCAGAATTGAAATAATGCCTAGAATCTCATACCACATTATTTCTCATTAAGAGACAATTGGCACCACTGATTTGAAAACAGAATGGATTTAAATGAGCCAATAAACAAGCTTCATGTAAAATCGATACTGGAATAAGATAAAATATGTACTATAATTTCAAAGAAATAAGTAAAATGAACATTTTCAGCAAAAAATAAGTAAAATGAACATTTTCAGCTTTGTTTGGCTCATATCCGATGACCGGTGGATGGATAGCAAAAGTTGTGAAATCAAGCATCAAATGGATGAGATCAGGCAAAGCTGGGCGTAGCGATGAACCTGTCTCTAACATGTCCTGCAAGAACGTCTGTCAAATAGCTTTTTCGATTAAAAATTACAAATCTGAATCCCAGCAGTAGAGACTAACTGTTTTGCAAACCTGATATATAATTCGAACACAATTGAGAACAGCTTCTAGAGTTGGATTAATGTCACTTGCATTCGACAATATAAATGGGACTTGTTCTGCAGTTAGTGGCACACTGACAATACCCTGGAAAAGTCAGTAATACATAATTTATCCAGAATATTTATTACAAATTGTCATATTACCTTTAAAATAATCGGCACTTCATCATATTTCAAATCATCACACGGAATTTTCTTTCGAACTCTTTCAAATAAAGGAATGAATATGTGAAGCAAAGTGATGAGATGCATCTGTCCAGGAATAAAGTTCCCTCCACTCCTAAAATTTTAATATATAATTTTTACAAAATATGAAAGTCTACCAGAAAAAATTTTTTCAAAGTTATTCAGTATGCAAATTACGAGAGCACGAGGTATCTAATCGGCAATGATTAATAAAAAGAGGATTAACTTGGTAAGGTAATGCTTTGAGAACAAAAATACTTTTTGGGCCAACAAAATTATCTGAAAAACTCATATACTAACTCCTAATCCCACCTTCCCACTAACGATAGCTCCGAGATCTTGAACACTGAAACAAATTTTACCTCTCGGATAAAGGCATCGTAGTTTTCGACGATAAATCAATTTTGAAAGGTTTGGTCAAAACTAACGTACGTGACATAACCAACCAGCTCTTAAACAATCGGTATTAAATCAAGCTGATTTTAATTTCACAATTTTGCAAGAACTGCGAAATGATGAAAATCAATAAACAAACAAACGGTAAGACGAATGGTCGTTATAAATTTATAAGTTCCAGTCAAACTACATTGAGATGCCTTCATTACAAAGTGTAATGGCTTCAACGCAAGCATGAAACATACCTTCCAAGAGGTAATCCATAGGTGCTCCGGCAAAACAGGCGGTTCATCACCAACAACACAATTTCCATAGGCACAGCTATAACATACAGTTACATATAGAAGGAATGTATAGACATATCAATGTAGGGACACTATATCAATGTGAAGTTGCTCCTTCGAAGATTCAAGTGCAGAAAAACTCTATTATTCGTTCTAATATTTGTTATAGAATCTAGAATCTAGAAAAAGCAAATCTGGAACAATCATTAAACTGCTACTGTTAACCATAAAACCGAATCAAGAAATAGAACTTACTTGGCAAACCTTTCTCTCTTACCCATTTCATAGCCTTGTGACGCTATTCTACCCAACAACAATTCCTGCAAACATTTCTCATACTTATGTGAAAAGTTATAGTGAACTCTGAAACAATAAGGCAAAAATACTCGCTAGAACCAAAAATTTTTGGGAACATCACTGGGAGCATGAAGCAATGTTTCGGAGTTTTGTTTCGATTCGGCATCTCTCCAAGAAATGCAAGAAAAGTTTTGCCTTCATGAATACAAACCTGGAAGCTTTTAAGTGCAGCCAACGTCATTTCACTATTATCAGATGCGGCCAAGTACTCGATATAATGGAGAAGAGTAGCCCAGATTGTCGGAAAGTCATCTGAAATGCATCAGCGATCGCTAATTTCTATTCAAGTGCATAATCTTTGCTTCCATACTAGATCCATAGTGCGATTCAAATTATAAAATCAGTTGTCTGAAACGACTAAAAAAAAACGTGAACCAACCAAGTGCAAGCAAAAGTGTTCGTTGGGCATTGAAAATTTTAACAACACCACTGAGGGTTTGAACTGACGTTTCGGCCCATTGTTTTGATTCGGTATCTCTCGAATGATGTATAAGTATGTTTGAAGCACCCAAAGGTGAACTATCCGTTCGCGTTGTTGAAGCGTTAAGTGTTAGAGCTCGTACTTTGTCCAACATTGGGAAAAGTATCTGAAATTCCAAAATTTCTTTTATTACCAATTCTATGGATACAACTAGACATTAAAAATCTAAAATTGAGAAGTCGATATTAAGATTCATATAATAAAAATCATGTGCCGTACCCTTATAAGACCCAAAATGAATAAGGGTTAACATTTCAGTACCTTCCAGATCATATGCTTCCATGTAGCTGATTTCAGCGCTAAACCATGAGCAGCAATTGTTTGCAACAACGTCTGACAAGCACTTTTACGAACTGGTGGTCTAACATCAACGCACAACTCGGATAAGCAATTGTATAGCACAAGCCAAATTGTTTCACTTTCTTTCTGCGAAAGTTTTGGATTTTTCCGGTATACAAAATCAGAAATTGTCCACTGAAATGAAGAAATTGTTTCAAATATGGAAAACAGCTGCCAAGATCTGAAAATCACACACACATTTAAATTTTCAAGATTCTTGTTTGCAGCTATCTTTACATACTTCCTCTTTTAAATTATTCAAATGATTATCGTACAACACTCACCAACTGCCCCAAAGCTGAAAGAGATATATTTAATTCACACTGTTGGGAACCATATTTTGCATCAGTTTCAACAAGCAGCTGTATACAATGAAAAGGTAATATTTCGAGAAAATCTGTAATCATCAAAGCCACCGCCTCATAACTTTGTTTTACCAGTACTTCATCGTAACTAAAATTTCGAAAAAATCTTGAAGATTTTTAATTTTCTTTAGTAATGAATTCTTATTGTTTCTAAAGAAATATTATCAGTTCTATATGTTTCTACAAAAATGTTTGAGCAAGTAAGATCACAGAGCACTGCCCAACAATTCCAGTCAAAATTGTTACCCGCTAGTAATAACTAGGTTGAACTAAACAGTTCAATGGTAAATAGTAAACCGAAGTCCAACGATAATATCTAGCCGTGACATAATGCAGTAAAATGCAACCTTAATTTCCCAGCCACAACAACATGAACAATTTCAATTACGGTTGGCCACTGATCGGAGGTTAACTGCTGTCCGGCTGACTGCAACACATTTAGAAGGCATTCGATTTGCTTTCGGCGTACATCTATATATTCATTTTCGGACATTAACGATAAAGGCGACAGTATCAACTGCTGACGCTTCTGCAAAAGGATGGCATGAAATGAAATGCGAATATTAAAAAAGCACCAATAATTCAAACGATTCCAGAAAACTACTAACAAACCAGGACTACCGAACAATCTGAAGAAGTTCATTTTCACTTATCTTGAAGTTTTACTCCTTTCGCTAATCAACATTGTCTGATTCCTGTGACCATACATCATGTTGAGGAATTTAAGTTCAAATTATCAAGAACATGAAAATATTACGAAAGATAAAGTTTACAAAAAGATTTAGAAACTAGGACTGTAACTGTGGATTAGTAATAAAAAATAACAAACCGATTCAGCAATTGCAGTCTTGACTTTTAAAGCACTTTTCACCAATACTGTTAACGCCTGTGCACCCCACTCTCGCAACTTTACATAAGGATGTCCTGATACCTTCAACAATACAAGTGCTTTCTAAATGTATTTCCACTTACTCTGCTGTGTGACATAGTTGGATAAATATTAGGAGAATTTAAATACAGCGTCAAGTGATATGAAACCTCAATAAGATGAGCCGTTACAGGCCTCCAAAATACTTCTAGGCGTGCAAGGTTTGCCATCCCTGTCTGTTGCAGCTTTGCGACAGGAAAAAAAGAAGGCTCACGAGAACCATTCTGTGAAACCTAAAAATCCTTTTATTACATTCGTAAATACTTCGAATTCTGAACAGAGTAAAATTTCAAAATTCAAAGCTTACGGTCATTGCTTCGGAAGAAAGTTTACATAATGCGGCGATCACATGATGTAATGCAACATCGTCAAGCCTCGCCGTTGAATCAAACAATTTATTTAACATAGCTGCCTAAAATTTGATAAATCTCAAGAAAAAAAAACTTATTGTATTCATAAATACACTAGTTCTTAAAATAAGTTATCAATAGCTCTATCTAAATATGAAAATGATTAAATAAACATACTACGACGGGAACATCAGCCATCGCAGCTGTTGTCAAAACGTTAGTATTGGAGTGCGAACTGGTTACTAGTGAGGTTCCATCAACGGCTTCGCCTGTAATTCTATTAATATATAAAGAATGTGGAGTATTTTCATTTAGCGAGCATACTGCTTCTGAATAAGGCATGAATGAATTGTTCAGAATTACTAAGAATTTTAAATGACTGTCTCTATCTTCCATATGGAGCCAATTCGCGCACGCTTATCTCACTTAAAAAAAAAAGAAATCATTGTGCAGACTGGGATACACCCACGCCTGTACGTTAGCAGTAAGCGTAGCTACAGTCCTTCCCAAATCTTTATTTACGAAGATCAGCCATAATGACGATGATTTTTCATACGCACAACCAAGGTTCAATAAATTATTGTTGTCAATTCACAATAACATTACATACCATCAGATCGAAACCCGCCTTGCATACTTGGGGTCATTCCCAAAATCCAGACTAAATGTTGCATTGAAGCTAGTACAAGATGCCAGCAATCACCCAAATCTTGACCGTTAGCTTCAGCGGAGCTTATCAGTATACGTGCCACTTGCACATTTTTGGCAGTTAACTAAAAAGCATAAAATTTACTACGACAGCCATCGAATTGCACTAAATATATTTAAAACGAAATCTTAATTGTAGAAATTTCCCAGAAAAACTACGAAGATTGAAGTAGTCAGTCCAGATCTGAAAGAAAGGGACGTACCATGACAGTTCCACTGTAAAAGTTTAAAGGAAGTGAAGGAGTTGGACAAATAGTATTAACAGCTATGATTTGACACGGCTGATTTGACAATGAATCATTTTCAACCTTTTCCACTTTGGAACCTTGAAATAAGGAAATTTACAATATTTCAACGACCACTGCTGTAACAGAGGCACTATGTACATACACTAACCAAAACATAAAAATAATAATAAGAAAGGAATATATAATTTTTTACAAACACAAATTTATGCACAAATTAAAGACAAGAAAATTTACAGAAAAACTGATACTCGACCGTATCGCATACTGCAACGCCTACCTATAATGTAAAATATGTTCAGATAGTCCAGCAGTTATTAGTAACTGGAAAATTTTTAATAACATACCAGACAAAATATCTTTGTCAAAGTGAGAATTAGCTGAAATTAAAGATCCTGGTATGGGAATTAAGCCACCGGAAGCACTTGCTATTCGCACTAAATATTTTGGTGGTAACGCAGCTTTACATAGAGCAAAATACGCGGCATCACGGCCAGCTGTATGACCTAGACGACAGGATAAAAGCGTCATCGTGACGAAGCATTTCAAGAGTTGCTCTGTTATTGATTCGTCGATACTAGAATCAATGGTGTAAAAAACCTTGAACGATACGAAAAAAAAAACGAAGTAGTAAACGACTCTATAAAGAGATTCTCAAACTACTTCAAAAATATTTAAATGTCTCGATAAAAACAAGGTTCAGAGATACCATATCCAACTCATCATTGTTTGTTTGAAGCACATAAAATCATACCTTGCATCAAGGAAAAGTGAAATTGCAACAAAAAGGCTTGTATAAGTTGATTGATACAGCTCTCGTGCTACATCTGCAAATGCTGGTTACTCTCAAAAGAATGAAAAAGGATTTTACTCATCAAATTGACAAACTTCTCAATATATTTAATTAGACTGATAAATCCTTATATTCATTGCAACCTTCTTTTTCTTTCCGTGAATGCAGAAATTCAATAGCTTCGAAAACTGATTGGCAGCAGCTACTGATACAATAATAAGTTAAAGATAATGAATAGCCATTAGGTAAATTCAGTGCTTCATGTTTTTCCAGGGAATCTAACCTGAAAAACAGTAAAGTCCAAGGAAGTTTGGTATTTATATGTCAAGTGCTTTTTAATGCTCATGGAATTAACCAAAATGAAACATGCAAAGACCAGCATTTCAAGATTCCGTGACTCAACGCAAATACGTCCTCACCGATAACGTAAGCGCACGTATCGATAGAATCGTTAGAAGATGCCATTCAACAATTCATTCTATTCAATCCACTCAATCCTGCTTGGTTAATTGTAAAAATTGCAACTACAAAAAATTACAATAGGGACTTCTTGGGAGTAATATTTTGACAAAGCGGAACCCACACACCACGATACTGAAAGCCTGGATGAGAGCCTGACTGAATGTTTGTCTCGAATTGTTCCTCATCCTTAGCAACTAAAATAACATTCTGAACAAACTTCTCAATTTAAAGCACAAATCAACAAAACATTAACAACAAATCAGCAAGCATGTTTACATCTACATATTAAGTGTATTAGGATGGAAATTTCAAAATTACACCACTAACGCTACCCGTTAACTACAGTTATGAAACCTGAAAGCATACATTATTATTGAACTCCATAAAAAACTTTCTTACGCAGTAAACTTACTGCTTTCTGACACATTGGGACGCAAAAATAACAGTTGTACGTACGCTGCCAAACCAGATACGATCGAATTAATCGCTTTCGTGGCGCCTGGCCTTGCGTCGTAATTTTCACAGAACCAACTAAAATAAATCTATTAATCGCAAATGACAAACACGGCGATGAGCACCAATAACCATTGATAAAACATGGAAATCAACAACGAAGATGGATTAACATGACTATCGGTAACAAATTCTGACGAACTAGTAAAACAATTTATGAGATGAAAATATACATCAAAAGTTCAGGCAAAACAACAATTCTGTACAAAACTTCGAGAGCAATAGCACGCTGCCATCCTAGCTTATCGGATTCCAGAAACTTTACAAGCAACGCCAAGAAAATTTCACATTCTGTCGCCTGAAACTATCATATCCAAGGCACAATAAATTCAAATATTACATAAACCGTTACGTAATCTTATAAGAAATTTCTTTGTCTCCCATTCCCAGTGTAAATACGGTCGTTCAAGATTAGCAAATTATTCTTTTCAATTAAATCAAAGCATAAAAACAACATAAACATACCAATAAGTTGTAATAAAGTGTAATCAAAATCACAACAACACGTAAAAGTCGCATCGAAATTGGAAAATATACACGCTCGGGTGAACAAGGCATTTGTGATGAAATAGAATCTACCGATGAGTGTGCACTTGGTGAACACGGATGTTGTGATGTGATCTGAATCAGATTAATTTAAATGTATGCCTACGATACATTTCGGTAGTGAAAATAAAAAAAAAAAAGCCAGTTTATTAGGGACAAAATCGAACCGATAAAACCAATATCATCGAAACAAATATTATAACAGAATAATGGTAATATGAAGTGGGACGGAACCTGTATCTGTTTATGATTCGGTGCGAACAGTTTGATGATTAAAGGACACACCTGGTCTTTCAATAACTGAGCAAATTCGGGATGCTGTAAAAAAAAAAAAAATGCAATTATTAAAAAGACAAAAGCGATACCATAAAATTATGAAAATTAAGGCAAAAATCTGTTCGACTTACTTAAAACATTTAAAAAGTTCGACCCATAAATAAGAAGATACTATGTTCATCAATTAACGACATAGAGTAATATGGAATAAGTGAAGAACCTTGACAAATACAGATGGATAGGAAGAAAGCACTGATTCTAACAATTCTAAACCTAGTGTACGCGTCATTTCCTGAATACCAACCAACCAAATTGGAGCCTCAGAGTTGATAAGCAAACAGAGGTCCTGAAAAAATATATATAAATTACTTCCACCGATGAAGATAGATCAAAGGAGCAATAATCATGGTGATCAAAGACACCTAACATCTCGAAAAAAATCAAGCAAAAAAACATACAAACAAAACGATACGAATATCCACCGTATCACCAACGATGTTTCTGAAATAAGAGATGAAAGCAAATTGGGCTTACGTGAAACAACATGTAACCATCCGAAGCGCATGGCCTTAATGTCGGTGGTGAAGCTTTCGCATGTACTCGTACAGCTTGATAAACATTTGGCATTTCGCAACCTTTCAAACCATCCTCCTTTAAAAAATCTCACCACTGGTAGGAAATATGGCAGCAAACAATTCTAAATTTCCTAATTTTCCTCAGTGCCCAAAATACCTTTTTTTGGCTTGTAAAAAAGAAATATTCCAAACATTGACGGTTTAATCAGGATGGGGAGAACATTAAATAAGCAAACAAAAGCAAAATCTGAAACGAAGCTACCTGGATAACCCGTTCGTAAACGCAGTTTACCATTTGTCGTACAGTTGCTGATGCTGTGTTTATTACAATTGGATCTTTTGCAAAATTTAAACGGAAGCACATTACTAAGCACTGGAATAAAAACAATACGTAATAAAATGATAATTTGAATCAGATTTTCAAAATAATATTGCATCTGAACAACACAATGAAAGTCACCTTTGCAAGCCACTGTCCGGTGACCAGTAATTCCGTGCTGACAAGGGGTGTTAATGTTTGCAAAATTCGTAATTCTTCGCATTCCGCTTCCATTAAATGCCAAAGTTCATTGACAATAATATGAGCAGAAGCCTGAAATAAATATTCATTAACCAAGTACAGTCTCCAAAACTCCTTTCAAGTGCTTATTTTTTCCGCAAACTTCAACAAGGATGAATTACGCTTCAATAACTTTAACGCTCGATAGGAAGAATGACTGTTAAACGATCCTAAATGTTTGATACATATTCAACAATACAACTAAACGGAACAGAGAATGTTTCAGCAAAATGAGGTGAAAAAAAAGAAAAAAAATTAAATTAATCCTTAGCTTAATAAAGGGCTAAAAAAAAGACACATGAAACAGGAACGTACGGATTCAATAACTCGATGTTGTACCATCTTTTGAATGGCTTGTAACGACACCTGAACAAGACGAGCATTTTTACTTGAACAACCTAAAATAAGCGGTTGTAACAGTTCGGCACTAGCAAAGCGTATGTTTGTCAGCAGATTTTGCTCATTGGATGCTGCACTGATATTCTTTATCTTCACGAGACCTGATTCAGCAGCCTGGAAAACGCAGATTTAGCAATCATGAAAATGACGGAAACCGTAACGCATGTTAACTGGAAATTCGAAAGTTAGTGATCTGTGAAGTGAAAGGTGGTTCTGAAGTTCAGGACTTGAATATATTTAGATATTTTAATTAATCTTACAGCACTCGAGTTCGAAATAAAGTCAGTGGGAAAAGTGACTTACATGTAGTATAACAATGTAGCAAATTTGTAACTACCTCCTTAACTTGTGAATGTTTTTTCCTGGCCTCTGTCGAAAGCGTCCGCAAATCTGATAGCAAATTTTCGACCAGTCTTTTTGCTTCGACAGCTGTAGAGAACGGTCCACTGTTTGACATCAAAACCTTAAGCAAAAAACTTTACAGATACATGCTGTTCGCCGTTGCATGCATACCTTATTTTTCTCAGAATTAAAATAATAAACCGGTTTTACAGTTTGGTATAAACCAAATAAGTACTGGAAACCGCAATAAACACCATGTAGTCACCTTGATAACTTTACACAGCTCATGCTGGATAAAACAAAATTCGCTGGAAAGTTGCGAGTAAGACCTTCCGTTTGGGAACGGCATGGCCGAATGACGAATGATTACAGCTACATGCTCAGAGATAAAATATTCATCTCAAGTTCAAAAAAATATGAAAATAAACGCAATAACAGACTTAAGTAATGAAGTAATGGTGGTTTAAACCAGGATATATCCACCTTTTTTGAAGAACAAACTATTTTATTCATTACCCCTTGACATTGTTCAACGTGATAAAATGCACCACTGAAATATCCACTGATGATTTATGGGGGAAAAACAAACAAATAAAAAATGCAACCATACACAGAATTTAGAAAAATTTCAATGAAAGTTGGAAAGTTGATATAAATGCAACATCACAATAACAAATAACAATATATATATGTATGTATATAT
>NW_018108713.1:8657-14805 GCF_000183805.2 Loa loa | reverse complement strand
ATATATATATATATATATATATATATATATATATATATATATATAATATATATATATATATATATATATATATATGTATATGTATATATATATATACATATATACATATATACATATATATGTATATATATATATATACGTATGAGATAGTAATCATTTCACCGATAATCATTCCATCGATCATTTCAAAAAAAAAACTGTTTAACATAACAAAATTCAGAAAATTTCTTATGAACTACGGAAAAAGGAATAAGAAAAAAACAATTTGTAAATTACGACAAATGAATAAGAGAAACGAGAAAAAAGAGAAAACCGGATGAAAGAGCGAGCAAATCAAAATCAAAGCAATAGATTATGTCATTTCTCGTATTTTACTAAGCATGCTACGATAAAGACAAAGACAATAATAATGACAAGATTATAATCCAGCCATTTTGAGGATGAATAATCCCTAACGAGATGTGTGAGATCTCAAATATATAACAGACGACGCTAACCGTAAAATCATGTTACCAAATTGCTAAAAGCAACTCATAAATATACACCATAATAGATCATAATTACTCCGTTTTTATCGAATAAGTAAAAAAAAAAAAGATAAAAGCAACCAAACCATTTTATAGATTTTTATTGAAACCAGTCAAATTCTCAAATAGTTTGCTATCTAAAATGTCTCGAAAGGTGCAAAACTACAAGAAACTCTCGCCACGACACAATTATTTTTTAGAAGATGGCAAATATCATTTCAAAAATTCATGTTCATATCGATCTATTTTTTCTCAAAAAAATTATGAAAGCACAAAACTAGTTCAACTGACAGAATCACTGGAAGGTGGAATGACTGGTTTTGATGCCAGAAGATTAATAACATTATCCGGAACAAGGCCATAAATATTGTCAATAAAACTGAGGAATAAATTTGCAATCGAAGTCAAGGGTTGTATAAATTCCTGCAACAAAAAGGTTGCTGAATGCTATAAATAAACAATACAAAAGCCAGTAAGATCGGTATCAGAATCTACGATTACCAAAGGAAGATCAAAGATAAAATCAAATTTTACCCAAGTCGTTGAGGGAAATAAAGAATTACGCAAGAAAAGCCTATTTCGAGCTCGACTGCACAGTGTTAACTTAGCGTAAATGACATATGATATGCCACAGCAACAAGCGGCAACGGATCCCATAGAAGTATATATTTGACACCGATAAGCATCCTCCCGAAACTTACTAGATTTTAAGTTGTCTTCCAATTTGTTAATAAAAATAAAACGTCAAAATATTACCTTTGGATACTGATGGGTAACAATGGCCAAAACGATAGTGATGAAGAAAAGCAAAGCTGTCAGTACAGTGAAAAATGGCAAGTCACGCTTTGGATACACTGACACCTCGTGCCATGCTAAAGTTGTAACGTATTAAATTTAGAAGACTCATTTTAACTGGGTAGTTGTTCTGCAGCAAATTTTATACATTCATGATGCACAAAGGAAAGAGCAGAAAACATCACCAAAATAACTAATAACTGATGAAATAAACTTACACGGTAGAAGTTCCCTATCAGCAGATTCGGTGCAAGATGGATAAGGATAAAAAAGATGTCCCTTTTCGAGAGGATTCGGTATAAGTCGAAATGCTGAAGGAGAAAGACAATTTACTAATATGTATGTATATATTTCCGTTTTCTTGTAATCCATTAATATTTTGTAATTTATGTAAATCATGAAATCTCATCAAAACAGTAAGAATAAAACATACTTCCTTCCCAAGTACACTGCAAAAATGAAAGGGCACCATCGATTCGCTTCCAATGCTGCAAATGCCAAAATGAATAAGCAATCGCTTCTGAATCTCCGCGCTTCAATAAATGTTCTGGTGGTAATATCAATGGCTTCAGCTCTAACAGATACTTTGCAACATGAGGATTAAATTCAACTGCTCGATGTATAGCATCAACAGCATTCAATTCTGCAGTACTTAATCCACGACGCAACACGAAATCTGGCGTGAACCTTAAACGATATGAAGTACCACAACTAATTGAGACGTTCCTCATGTCTAAATTAGAAGTCTGACCATAGAAAAATAGAAAAAAAAAAAAAACCAATCAAAACGGATCAATACTTGCCACAAAATCTCTATATTTCTACATACGGTGACAAATAAAATTGAATTAAGTTGATTACTGATACCATATTCAACCCTCTGCTATGCAAATAGATGGAGACGCATACCATTATGGTAGCAAAAACCTTCCATTATCAAAAACAAATCTCGGAAAACCAAAACTGTTGGAGCGAAGAATGAGATACTTACTTATCAGCGACAGTCCTCACTTTTAATAAGGCCGATGTAAAACATATGGTGGCAGATTTCGGCAAGCTGATATCTAAAAGCGAGATTTTTGCCAAAACGTCATGCAATTTATTAATAAAAAGTATTAAATGCACGATATGTAGATAATCGACAATAAATCAATCAGTAGGTACGCAATCAATCAGTATTAAAATACCATTTCGGTGGTAAACTATGATCCAGAACTGATCCTAGTGATTACTGAAAGAAATAAAAGGTTACCATCATATCGAGCTAGAACGGCCTGAGCATCAGCGTAAGCTTGTTGTTCCAGCAGCACTTCAATCAGATTTTCATGAATGTTCATTACGTTAAGCATCGGAAATTCCTTGATCAACTATAATAATTCGTTGAAATAACACACAGGAAAATGGCAATCCAAATCAAACATCTTTTGTACGCGAATTCCGACTCATCGTTCATCTTCCCGAAACCAGAAACTGCGGTGGGCAACAAGTCTAAACTCCAATTTTTAGCCTATAGACAAATCTAGGATTTAAGAGCAGAAGAGAGGATGGAAAAGGGTTAAAATAAGTACGTGTGCTAACGTAAAGATGCTAACACGCCATGGCTTACATCTCGCATCATTTTGACTGCTTCTCGCAAACGTCCTTGCCGTCGTGCACACATAGCCAGCCGTCGGCGTACGAAAACAAGCAAATTGACATCACGCCCTAGAAATATTCTTCTTCTTGAAGTGTAGCGTTATATCTTTCGTAAGGCTTGATTTCCCCTGCACATTGCGAACATCAGTTGGATAACATCTACCATTAACAAATATGGATACCACATTTACAAAAAAGAAGGAAAAGAAAACGACAGTATAATAAGGAAGAAGAAATTAATTGGCAATGAACTTACTATGTACTGGATCCGAAGCTAAATCATAATGCACTTGTGACTGGGATTTTCGATAGTTTGCCTCTGTTATTTTCAACGCTCGTCTGGAACATGATAGAAGTAGCAGTGTGCTACTGTAAGCACAAACGAGACAAAATCATCACGTTATGTCACTGAACAAGTGCTGCGAGAATCATTTGAAGTGACACCGTCATTTATCAAAACATAACATGAGACAAAATTCAGGCATACTATTAGTCATTGCCATGTGAAGCAGCACCATGGAGGTTATTTTAACATAGCAAATGCACGATCGTACAACTACTAATGGTAGATGTCGCATGTCAGGTTCAACCTTTTCAATGCATAGTATGGTCTGCATTCCACAAATTTAAGGAACACGGCAAAACTACTGCCATGAGCAGAGGAAATACCGTGAGAATATAGACTAAAATCAATCTTTTAAAAAAAAAGTTGGGACCCAGAATTTCAAGGCATATCTTTTCCTTACTTCAACGTCTGTTCTACATCAGCAATCGTTTGGCATTGCTCCTCTGCCAATAATATTAACGCTGGAGCACATTCAGGGTTGATTTCCAATGCCTTGTATGCTGCATTAATCCGTGAATAACTATCACGCTCTCGCCAAGCCACTTGCATTACTAAAATTACCATCCATTTTCTTACGAAAAGAAACTGCTATGTACAGTAAGAAATATACGGTATCGTAGGTACAAGTTCACTTAAACGAGGCAAAACTGCATGAAACATTATGCCATTCTTAATGACCAACATCTGCATATCATATAAAATTTTGATTTTTTTTAACGATGTAACAGTTTCTTGGAGAAACTAACTTTCATAGTCTTGTCTTCCCGTATCCCCTTCACAAGTGAAAAAATTTTGGTGGTCCTGAGCTGACAAATTCATATCGTAATATGTAAGTGGTTCTTTTCCTGTCATTTTTGTAAACCTTTGATATTCTGCGCCACGAAATAAGGCAGTTGGATTACGCCAAACTTTACACTCTAGAATTCGTGTTGGATAACAATGAAATTAGAAGGAAGCAATAAAAATAACACAACATGAATCACAACATGAATCATAAAGTTTATCATAGCAATAAAACTACCAACCTGGCACACTTCGACTGGTTGACTCAATACCGTCTTCGTTGTCACTGCTATCTTCACTACCAGTTCCATTATCACCGGAATTGCTGTAAATTAATGGAGAAATTACGGAATATTTAAAGTATTTGATGCAATAGCAACTAATTGTGTCTTCTGAATTCACGTTACTTATTGTAAACTATTTTTTGTCCTTAGAGCAACTACTTATCCACTCCGTCCGATTAATCCGCAAAACACCCGATTACTCGTAAAAACGAAACGAGCTATTACCCAATGTTTAGGATATTCATTTCTTGATCTTCAACTAATGCTCAATTTTTGGCGCACTCATTTATTTCTAGCCATTCTTCAACCCTCAACGTACTTACTTTTTAAAATACCACCACTCGAATATCAGAATGATGCCGGACACCAAGCTCGATGTTCCCGTCAACGCAACGTAAAATTTGGGCGTTAAGTTATTGAAATAAGTAGAAGCTGCAAGCATATGAAATGGAATGGTAAGTTATGAAAATCAGTTGCGAAGGGAATGACACATCATCAAAAAAAGCTAAGTACCGCTTTCGAGGGATTCCGTGATGTGGAGTGGGCCACGTAGGATGTATATTAATGCGATGACCAACAAGAACCACAATGCCCACAAATAAGTCCACGACCACGTCACCCACGACCGTAATCGAGTTATCATAGCAACACCCTTAAAAATTTAGCGTCTCCAATTTCACAAAATATGTTTTTGAGAGAAAAACGTAGCACAGAGTATAAACAGGCATGCAACACAAAAAGGAAAATTAAAAAAAAAACGAAACCAACAGAAAGTTAAATGTACTCCCTCCAACTTTACTTAATGAGTGTTATGCTGCATTGTATGGAACTCCTCTATATACAATGAAGTTTATCTATCTTCAGGACGTTTTAGTATTTCATGTATTTCTGAATTGTGATCCAAAAATTGGCTAAAACGTTAATAACCATAGAGAAATCGATAATGCGCTAGAAGGAAATATGCAAATAACTTTTATTTCCACTGGGATACAAAAGTAGCATTATGAATGTTACCTCAACCTTCATTAATCAGTCTGGAAAGTATTCATCTGAACCATTTGAACTTTAGTCTAAAACAATTTTTTAATAGTTAACCAATTAATCCACAATTACTGCGAACAACCATTGTTTATTATAGTTTATATTTTGATGTATAACACTGCTACATTTTTTCTGAATGCAACCAGCTTGTCCAATTTGTGGATAAGGAAAGTCAAACTGTCCCGTTTAATCTATCTACTATACATGTTATAAGTGAGAATTTTTAGCTGAAACACTGCAGTAGTTTCAGGAATTTCTTGAAATTTCAAAAATATAATGTATAACTATAGCATTTCGACGTACATATCTGCCCATACCGCATATCCACGGAATAATGAATAGGAAGGATAGAAATACTACCGTATACCAATGAATGATTTACCCCATCGTCTCATTGCGAGAATCAAAATAATCGCAACTTGAACGCGAACCCAGTACACACCATCCAAATGCAAATGCTGTTGAATTAATGGGATTTTATAATCAAACCCTCATGAGAATTTCATCAATCTCTATTACTCATTATTTTTCTTCCATACTTTTCTCTCTCACATTGTTATGAATGACTAGCAATATTTCTCATCCCCTTCACACATATTGTTTCTTGATTGCTAGCAATCCCTGGAAATCTCTCAAATTTTGCATTCTCTTCCTCACTTTTTTTTTTTTTTTTTTTTTGTTTATCGTCGCTACTTGTCTATAATTAGTAATTACTAGACCCTTTCCGGTTTCCAACG
>NW_018108713.1:5959-8364 GCF_000183805.2 Loa loa | reverse complement strand
TTGAATTCTGTTGCTTTTTATTAGATTCACTCCTAAGTTTTTTCATTTTCTGGTAAGGGTTGTTGGTCGATTCCGAAATGATTTAAATGAATTGCTATATAATATCATAGCAATTCCATATCTGTCTTCTTAAGCTGAAATTTCGGCTTTCATTTCCCCAAGTTTCAGTTTTGTTTTGTTAAAATTACTTTAAAAATAAAAAAAAGAAAAAGGAAAATTTCTTGATGTCTTCCGCATAGTCTTTCATATAACAAATACTGCATTCTTTTGAACTAATTTGCTTAATTTTCATTGAACTAATGCAACAAAATTAAAACTTTTAGATGGCACATAACTTCATGCTCCGAACATACCTCTGTGCTATTATGCTAAACGCTGCATTTTGCTAATATTTCAGATGGCAGTAAATTAATGGAAGTTTTCGGAGTACTGATGGTTTGAATGGCAAATATTGCAAAATGTTTTGAAAAGAAACGATATAAAAAAAAGGCGGAAAATCGACAACAGTTCTCTGATCATCTGTTGATTTGGATTTATCAACAGCATTGCTGTGGATTCCTTAACAACAGTGAAGATTAAATGATGAATGAAATTCAATAATTTCGATAGTCTTAACATCAATAAATTTTAATCACAAATGAATCATACAGAAAGCAAGTCTTTTAAACTCCCAAAGAGATAAAATTAATTGGATTGAAATTTTTAAACCCTTCCCAATGCATTATTTTGTCATATTACTAAGATACTGCAAAGTTCAAAAGAAAAATGAAATTGCAAGCTGATTTAAATTTGACAATTAGCAAAATTTTCAAATATTTTTTCAAATTAGCTAAATTGAAAGCCAAAAGAGAAGATGATACTTTAACTTTTCGTATTAATAAATGAAAGAAATAGTTTTCTTTCTTTTTTTTTGAAATATCTATTTGACACATTTTTTGCAATGCTTATTCAGCGATTTCAATTTTCTATATATTTCACATAAATATTTGAGGAAAATGAAAGTTTTTGATTGTCAATATTTGAAACAATTTGTTAGAATATTCACTGTTTAAAGTAGCTTGATTCTTTGCAAATATTGAAATTACAAAACGAATAAGAATTTTTCACCGTAATTTTTTCTTAACAGAAAGTACTTCATATAGCTTTGTATGAAGGTTTTGCTATCAACTATCATGTGATAGGATTGGTAGCAAATGATAGAATCACATTTGCTTTGGAATTTATAATTTGGCTCGGAAACTATCGGATTTGTAAACCGCAATAACTATCAATGTGGATTTCATTATTATAATATCGTAGCCGAGCAAAAATGAATTAAAGAATGCTTATAAAGTGGTTCAAAAGTTGAAATAGAACTGGCAAAATGGATTTTTATCTTATCCTAACTTATTATCACTTACTAGTTGTCACTTATAGTTAATCCCTAGTGATACCATGTTCAATTTTATCAGTGCTTTCCAAATTTAATAACTGTCAAGCTTATTGGGAATGATTTCATTTCTGACAAGTATTTTAGGTTAGTGCTAAAATGCTTAATTAATTGTAATTAGCTTTGTATGCATTTAAAAAACCTTTATGATTACTTTTTTTTAGACTTTTTTAGACTTTTTACTTTTTTCATAATTTTATAAATTTATTGCCAGTTTAAAACATTCATTATCCAGCCATCCATGAAATCGTATAATTGTAATCGGAATTCGTTTTGGTTGGAGAACGGCTACGGTAATAAAGACGCTTGATGTAACTATCATTTGATAACTATCATTTGACATTTACTATTTCGAAATTATTTAAAGAAAAAAAAATGAAAACTTTAGCAAAATTGTTTTCCAAATAATCGTTCTATTATTATAGTTTGATTCAAATTACTCTTATTATTTTATATGTAATAAAAATTTAACAATTTTCCCATCAATGCAAAATTTTATTACAGAAAAAAGTTTCTGCCTTTAAATTGATAATGTATTTTATCAATGATATTCTGTTAACAGTTCAGTGAATAATATTTCTTCTTTCTTTTCTTTCTGTCTGATTCGAAATAAATTTTATTTTGATGGGTGAAGTTTCAACATAATTTAAATTTCAAAAGTTTGACATTCACATTCATACATGAAGCTAAAGAGCAAATATTATTGAAACACTATGAGGTACGAATGATATCAGTGTTTGCTTTCCACTATCATAAATTATCAAGTCAAAGTTTCACATTAGATAATATCATTAAAAATTAAATTTTAAAAATTCAATAAATAAAAAAATTGAGCGCTTCAAGGATTGAAAGAAAAAGATTAAATATAATTATTCATTTAAATCTTTTGTTTTAATAAACATTGCTTTCTCCATTTCTTATTTTTTTTTTTGTTTTTTAATTTTTGTAAATAAAGTTTACTATATCATTTTGTCTT
>NW_018108713.1:0-5939 GCF_000183805.2 Loa loa | reverse complement strand
TTTTTGACAAACAACCAGCTATTCTTTTTTTTTCTCTGCTAATCTAATCTTTTATTAAATTCAAAAAATTTTCACATTGGAGTATTTATATCTTTTTGCTTTTGCTAATATATGTATGAAAAAATAAAAAAAATTTTGCAGCTGTTTGCATGAAATTCTTATTTGAATTTAACCATTGCTAATTACATTTTCTATTAATGGATAAATATAAACAGGAAAAAAAAAAAACGAAGTCTAATAAAGTATGTGTTGGGGAAAACAAAAAATTGATTAATTTCATAAAATATTTTTAGTGAAAGATACGAAATAATGAATGAAATTACTATGTGAATAATGATATTAGTGTGTACTAAAAATGAAAGTATTACAAAATTGAAGAACACCATTTGTAATGTTAATAATAGTTTATGTCATTTTAGCAAACAAAAATCCAATATAAAAACCGGTTAAAAGTTTGATTTGTGGCTTAAATTCAATACCATTGATGATGTTAGGAATGAAAATTCAACCTAACAACGGATTGTCAACAATTTAAATTTTAGTCAACTTATTTTATTGCAACGATCTCATTCATCGCTTTCAATTGTTATCGGCTTAATGGATATCTTACAATTTCAATTACTTATTGTTTCTATCACAATAATTGTGATAAATAATGTAAGCGTATGTTTTCATTTGTATGATTAAAAGTAAAAAAAAAAAAAAAATTGAGATAATTTTATTAATTTGATTAAAATAATTTTGCAATAATTTCATATTTGTTCTTTAATTATGCTAAATAAATTGAAGGTGTATAGGCTGAACATATGATACGTACACGACGTGAATCATGCGGTTGCAATCAATTAGAACAAATGCAATCATGGATTGGTGAATTATGTATTTGCATCCCGAAATCCTCCACATTCTCCATGTCATGTTCATGTCCTCAAGTGCAACAACAATTACAACAATCAAATCGTTGCGGATGCAATTTGCATGGATATATCGGGCAACAATGTCAAACAGGTTGCCAACAATCTTGCAACACACAATGCAATCCATATATGCCACAAATGCATTGTAATAATGCATGCCTTATGGCATGCATGCAATCATGTAACTTGCAACAGCAACAGTATCAACACCATCAACTTAGTAATTTACCTTATTGGAATCCAAATATATATTCATTACAACAATCATATCCCAATTCTCATCAGCAATTACTACCAATTACAGAACAATGTCTCATTTGTTTAATTGGTTGTGAGCAACTTTGTATCATTCAGCAATCTGTTTCGGATAGTAATCGATTGCAATGCGGATGCATGCAACAATGTCAACAAAGTTGTTCATCTAGCATGCAATCGCAACACCTCTATCAACATCAACAATGTATACCTCATTGTCAGCAGAATTGTCAACAATTTTGTAATCAACAAATGAGTAACAATCAACAATGTCAACCACAATGCAAGCAACAATGTATCAATATTTGCATCATATCACCGGAATCACAATTTGCCTCACAGATAAATCCGTTCAACTATCCGAACATCTTTTCACACTCGTCATTTTCCCCGCAATTTACCCAATTACAGTACTGCTTTGCAAATTGTTTTGATAGTTGCAATCAATCATGTGGACAACATTGTTCCATTCCATGCACTCAAAATTGTCAACAATTTTGTCATCATTATCATCATCAACAACAACAACAATCAGCATCTGTCGTCCAGCAAGTGAAGCAACCACAGGTTCAAACTGTCCTTTTTTTTTTTTTTCTCTCCTCTTTTAAAATATTTCGTTTCAAATTAAAGTTAAATTAATTAAAGTAACTTCGAATATTAGTTTCATTGCAATTTGATCGTTAAAAAAGTAGCTAAAAAGTTTTATTTCAACTAAATTAACATGTTTATATGATATAAACAAAGCATTTGTCCTCATAGTTATTAACATTTCGTAAAAGTAAACGGTTAAAAGTTAACAAAAATATGAAAATTAATTAATAATTTGCAAAAAAAATGTCAATCATAAAATCAAAAATTTAAAAAATTTGAAAAAGGAATTTGTTGATATTTAATTTTTTTTTTTTTTCGATAACTGGTTCAAATTTTCGATAGTAGCGATATCATCGTTGACAGTGTTAGTAGGAATCATTAATAAAGGATTCTATTGGAGAAAAAAAAGGAAAGTATTTAAAGCATAATCAATAGTTCAACGTTATCTACTTCGAACCGTTTACCCGAATAGTTTGATTAATTAGAGAAATAAGCAGAATATTTGATAATTAGTAATGTGGGATTTTATTCTGATAATTCGAAAAATATTCATTAAAAAATGGCCCGTATGAATGATTGTTTAGAAATATGCGACGAAATGAAATGATAATTTAGTAAGTTAGTTTCTTTTCCATTACTAAAATTAAAATTTGTAAACAATTATATTAATTAATAGCCTAATTTATCCCAGCAATTTTAATTAACTTTTAATTATATTTAAATATTTATTTATCATTAATTTTTGTTTGTTTGTTTGTTTATTTTTGTTTATTTCATTTTTTCTTTTAGGTAATTCGAGTTGATCTTAATGCAGCAATGCTTGAATCGATGCAATGTATTCCACAATGTCAGCAAACATGTTTACAGCAATGTAACATAAATATTATTATTAAACCACAATGTCAACCAGCTTGTCAAACAATTTGTCAACAAAATTGTGGTCATCAACATCAATTACTGCGACAACAACAACAACAACAACAACAACAACAGCTGACACAATGCCAACAAACAGCAATGATACATTGTTATTGTACAAATGGCAACATTCCATGTAATAACGGATCACAATGTTGCAAGAAACGCTAATTTACTGTTTCATCAAACTTTTTTATGTAAACATTCCCTTTATCTCATTTAATGTCAACAAAAAGTTGCATTTCTTCATCCTCTTAATTCCTTTGTAAACTTTGAAGTTAACAAATTTGAAATAAAAACAAAAAAAAAATTGTCATTGAGAAATTTTGAAATAATACGAACAAATTATATTATCATTAATAATATTATCATTATCAATATTATATTATCATTAATAAACTTATAAAAAAAAAAAAAACAAAAAAAAAACTGATCTTATTAATGTTTCAATTAATACAATTCTTTTTTTTTTACCTGAAAAATAATTGATAATGATTTAATTGATAATGATTGCATGATTTAATTCATATTTTTATGATTTACCTGCGGAATTTCTCTTTTTTTTTCCTTGATATTACAATTAATTCAATTCAATCTTTCTTTAAAAAAATTTATGATAAGTGTGATAAGTTTTTAATTTTATTTCTGAATTTGTTAATCATTCTGAATCAATTCAAGTAATATGTTAACCATTTATGATACACAATTAAAAAAGAAAATGGAAAATTTACAGCAAAAAAAAAAAATTTTTGTATGCCATAGTATTAATATGTATTACAATTCGATGAATTTATTCATTGAGTTTTTTTTATTTGAAAAAAAAAAAGGAAAAAGGAAATCATTTGATTTTAAAATTTGTAAAGTGAAATTTTCATGCATATTAAATATTATAATGATGATGAAAAAAATGCTGTGAGAAGATTAGTTGCAATTTTAAAATGAGTAAACGAAAAATTAAGTATTATTAAAAATTTCAAATATAATTATTCCATGTTGATTATTCATCGAATTTGATGAGAAATTTCAAATTTAAAATCTTTTATCATCCGTTTCTTAAATGCTATCTGATCCCGGTATGCAGCAGTAATTTATGAATGAGAAGATATGAAAGAAGAAACTCTATCACAATGATAATATATCATCTGATAAACGAGAATACCATCTTGTTCATTGAAGTTAATCATTTTTTTCCAGTAATTTAATTTAATTTTTAATTGCATTGAAATTTTAATTTAAAAAAAGAAGTGCTGTATGGGGTTTCGAGCTAATTCATCCTTCGACCTTTTTTTTCTTTTTTTTTTTTTTTTTTTTCATCTTGATATTAGTAAACTATTAATGCAAATTGATTTATCTATCATGATTGGACTTTGGCAAAAGTTAATTATCATCAAAGGTAAAATTTCACCTGTAATTAATTACTTGATTAGCATAACAATTAGGCCATTACCATATCATATATTTTGATTTTGCTGGAACGATTCAAATTTCACAATTATATATCATCTTTCATTATCATCAGAAAAGTACAAAAAAAGTTTTTTTTCCTTTTTTTTTTTTTTTGTTTTTAAGATTAATGTTGCTTTATTTTGCATTCGTTTGAGCATTTGTAAGTTATCATTCAAAATGTTACATTTTATCGATTACTAATTTTTTTTCTTTCCCAAATTTTCAAAATAATAAATAAACAATTTAAAAGTTTTGAAACTGATCACTTTTCTACACTTTTATGTTCACTTTTACGTAAAAATGCACGTGAAAGACATCGAAACTTATTCCATTCCTGAAATAAAAAAATCAATGGGAAAGTGGAAAAAAAAACTACAGAAATCGTTTTAAGGAGTAATTATATTGTTTTTACCATTTTTTTTTTTTTTTTTAAAAATATTAGTGATCTATTTGTGGCGAATAACTCACACTTTGATATTCTTGATAGCGTTTCCAAGCTTCTTCACTGTAACCTTTTCGTCGTGAAGCATTTTCTGATGCTAAAATTTCAACGAATAAATTTTGTCAACTTAAAATAGCATTAATTTTAAGCAACATGCAAATATCATTTTTTTTACATCACGTGAAAAGCAAAAAGATAATACGTGAGTTGACGTCATTGCATAAGACATAAATCTTTGCGATAGACTATAATGAATTATTGATAAACTTTAATTCCTACCGTTTTGAATTTATTTCCAAAGTTTCAAATTTATCAATTAATTATCAATACTGATAACCTAATTTTTGGATGGATGAAAATTTTTTTTGAATAGCTTAATAAATCAGAACTGTAATTTTCTTATCAAATGTACAATTGCGCTGTCATAGGCTGTAAATGCATGATTTTTGGCAATTTTAAGTAAAATTCATTTTATGATTTTTAAATGTTTTAAAAATTTAAAATTTTCTTTGCAGGTTTGATTCCATATTTCGAGCCTTTCTTTTTCCTTTTTACTTAATTTATGGTATGAAATTTATTCTTAGTTTAAGAATTCTAAAACTTTGATTGGAATAATTTAGTGGGGGAAATAATTGAATTGAAACTTACGCATTTTGATAATCTCTTCTTCCTGCAAATATTATTATAACCGTCATTAGTAGGGAAATAATATTACTGGAAACATTAAAACAAAATTCAGTAATCGATTAATAAAGTAGTTAACGTACTCGTTCAACCGATGTGCCGGGTTCTGATTTCGGTTCTTCTGTTCCATCTAAAATTTCAGGTGTTTCTGGCGGTGAATTAAGGGGAGGCGTCGATTCGGATATAGTAATCATCGGTATTTTGATTACATATGGGATTTCTAATTCTTTAAACATTTTCAATAAATGCAATCCTGGTTCTGCTACAGGCTCTACATCACGAGCCACTGGTGTTGGTTCGCATGAAGGAATTTCGTTTTCTAGCCACAACTTGAATGGTTCAGGTTCTGATAAAAGCTCTGGTTCTGATTCATATTCGGATTTCAATGTAGGTTCCGGTTCCACTTCCTGCTCTGACATGAGCTTAGATTCTGATATATGCTCTGGTTCTGGTTCATGTTCGAGTATAGGTTCAGGTTCTGGTTCATATTCGGATAAAAACTCAGGTTCCGGCTCATATTCGGATACAAACTTAGGTTCCAGTTTGTGTTCGGATACAAACTCAATCTCTCTCTCTGTATCTGATGATGTAGAAACATTCGTAAGAAATTCTACAAAAGATTTTGAAAGATCAGAATATAACTTCATTACTGAATGCACAATAATTTTAACTTACAAAAATAAAAC
>NW_018108712.1:33588-34791 GCF_000183805.2 Loa loa | reverse complement strand
ATCGTATGTTATCTATTATTAACGAATAGACGTTCTTTTTTTTCTTTTTTTTTTTTTTTTTTTTTCTTAAAGTAAATAGCAGGAAATGTATGGAATATGCAATTAATTTGAGCAAGTGAGATAGGGATAGGAATAGTTTACTAGTAAGCTTTAGTGGGCCAAGAAACAGCCTTAGGCATCATTAAAATGCAACATTTGATCGACAGGGCCACAACATTGGCACATTTTGTTTCAGTTCCTCTCATCGTCTTTTAATTGATTCAGGCTCTCTGGATAAATGATTACAGGGCCATGTTCGTTATTGAGAATATCTATGCTTATAATGATTCAAATTAGCATGGATGAATATCTTCATAACCCAACAATCTGCACATTCACAAATAATAATCATTTCATTTCAATTTCATTGGGTTAATTAATGCTTACAAAATTTCTAGTATTGTGAATTTTGGGAGGAAAAAAAGGGATTTCAAAGTTTGAAATTCAAAACTTCGGATTTTAAAAGTATTTAAATCTAAACGCGGGAAGTACAATTTATTATAAATTGACAAACAACTTTTTAAAGGTAACTAATTTTTTTTTTCTTTTTCTTTTACATCTTTCATTGAATGTTTCCCATTTTATGATAGAAAATTATGAGTTCCTCTTTTCTAAGGACAATAGTGCTTATTAAAAATTTTTCCAGGTGATATTCTATTTGTTAATGATTTCATTTTGTTTACATTTTGCAATTCATTTACTTAGTTGCAATAATTTTATTGAATTTAAAAAAAAATGTTCACGAAAAATTTTGTAATTTATTGTTACATTTTAGAATAGAAATTTGTTGATATTGATCTATACTTCGGTATTTATAATACTATCCCTGAAAAATTAATACTTTCCAATCATGATGATTGATGTTTCGTAATTAATCTGAGTTGCTGAAATAGGGACACACATGAATAGTTTATCTACGAAGACATTTGAAGAAAGTAGCAGAGTAGAACATTATTAAAATTAACCATTTGGACTGATAGGGCCACAAGATGAAAGGCTCATTTTGACTCATTTATCTTATTGCTATTTAATTGATTTTGAGCTTTTAGTTTTAAGAGTAGCATGGGCTATATCCGATAATCACGATATCCGTGTTTGATGGTCATTTCTGATGAAAGTTTGGCGTAAACATTTATAAGAAAAAAAAAAAAAAAAAAACGGAAA
>NW_018108712.1:28433-33160 GCF_000183805.2 Loa loa | reverse complement strand
ATTGAGGATGATACAATGAAGCCAAAGAATTGGATGGTTATCNTAAACTCTGCTAGTTTAGCAACTTTAGATGAAAGCCCAGCAATCTCGGATGAAATTATATTTCAGGAAAGCATTTTACTTCTCGTTTCTAATATCGCCAATTAATTATTCGTCAATGCTGCAAGATTGGAGAGAAATAAGCCTAAGCTTAAAAGAAGACAAGGAACTAACTTAACTAAAACTAAACAGGAGAGGTGAAGGGGAATAGGGAAGGGAGGGGGGGGGGGGTTAGGGAAATGAAAAACCTTTTTTCAACTCCTCCTTCCTTCCTCTCACACTACTAATTAATAATTCTCATCCTCTATTCCTTCCTATTCTTTTTGGTTAACCATCCTATCCATTCATCTATCCCATTTTCCATTCAAAATGATGAGGGCCTATTACTCATTCAATCAGCCAAGCAAGCATCCATAACATGAACTAAACTTTCTCTGGATCCTATCTTACTCACCCTACTCTTAACACTTCCATTTACATTCACTAAAACTTCATTACCCCCAATGTGCCATTGATACAATTTCATTCATTCTTTTCAAAATCCTAAATGCACATTCATATAATAAAGTAGTTCCGATAATAAAATTACGGTCATTAACACTTGTGGAAATTATATCGCTTTTGTTAATCGGAAATTGATTTGTTGATAGGAAAAGGAAAAGAGATCAAAATTTAAAGTTAAAGAATTGAATTACTTATAATCATTTGTCGTAAACCAATCGTCAACATGTCTCTCTCTCTCTCTCTCCCTCTCTCTTTCCATCTCTCTCTCGTTATCCCTCTCTCTTTCCCTCTATCTTTCTCTCTTTCCTATAAATTTATCCTTTCCTTATTGGTTAACACTGTATAACGATGAAGTATATTGAAGAAAGTAACAAACAATTGCAAACGAATAATAATTACAAATTTTGAATTTGATTTTTGTTAAAGAATTCAAAATTTATTTGTCAAAAAAAAACATTGTTAATTGATGTTGCAAATGTAAATTTAAATTTTCAGATTATTATTATGACATTCAGATATATATATTAGTCCTAAGAATTTCTTATCTTCTTAGCTTATACGATTGAATCATTAAAGATTATACTATAAGAAAACAATGGAAAATGGCAATTATGAAAATAGATATTCAAATACAATAAGTGATAATAAATAATTTAAAATATCCATAATAATTAGACATCAAATTGATTTAGGAATAAATAATTATGAACAAATAAATAATTTTAATACAATAATTATTCCAACCAATTTGATATAAACTCAATTGCTTACTCGAACTATGGAAATGTTACATAATTGTTGAAAAACTTTTCAACATACTTTCATCCTATCAAGTTTTAGTTTTTTCTCTGTAAAAAAAAAAACACAATTCAAATTAATAGATTGCAACTTTTCAAACTATCTGCCAATTTCTAACTAAACAAGATTTTCAATTTAATAAGGCGATATTCCTTTGTTAATAATAATATCAAATATTATTTTGTTTCATTATTTCAATATCAATTTTTACGCTTCAAAAAATAGATGATTTCTGTTTGAAATCACGTTTTCGTTTTTTAATTACAATTTTTATCGTAACTTGACCAAATCTTTGGTTGATCTTTGATGTATTGTTTTCTGCTTCCAACAAACATTGCAATCTCAAAAATGATAGCAGGATAGATTTTACGAAATGATTCTCAAACAAGATAACTGCTCCATTGCAATAAAAGAAAGCAGCTAAAATAAATTGTTGCTTGATTCTCAATTTTAACTTCCAATGCTTAGATTATAGTTTGCATAATTTTGTTAAGCTTACAATCTGAATAAAATTACTCGATTGCTACCGGTAATTAGCTTAACGTATTTTGTTGCTCATAAGGTGAATGAATAATTGGAAGAAGTTCCGAATTAGATTTGCTATTGATAAAAATAGCGCGCAAAAAAGGAAACTTTTTGATCGAAAACATAAATGACTTTTTTAGTTGGCATAATTTTAATTTGATAATTAAGCATTTCAAAAAAAAAAATTTATTTGAATGATTTCGATATATAATATAAAGCAAATACAGTAATTTTTTCAAAAATTTTGAGCAATAAAGGCTCGTATTAATCAAACTAGTAGGCATTGACAATATTTAAAGGAAATAAAAACTTTTTTTTTCCTTGGAAAAGGAAATATTTTAAAATTTAAAACTTGTAAAATACTATTATTATGCATTAGATAGTGGTAATAAATTTTATTTTATTTTGAGATTTTTTTTTTCTTTCAATTTTTTACTATAATATAATATATGTTTGCTAAATAAAACAAAATGAAATACGATGGAAATATTTTGCTTATTCAATCCTACTTATTTCTACAGAAAGTTGATTCATTTATTTATGTTATCTAATGAATTTATAAAATTCTTCGTTTTTTTTTCGTTTTTTTGTTCTACCCCTTAAATTATAAGAAAAATCAAAATTCAAAATTTTAAATAAATCAAAATTTTATTTCAAATAATTAATTGAAAATTTCATGTAACCTTATAGTTATAGTAAACAATTATTAGTCTCACTGTTAAAAAGATTTGAAATGGAAGTATGTCTTGAAATTAAATTATAATTTAGTGATAGGAGCTAGGAATTGGAGAGGAAACAAACAAAAAGAAAAAAAACTTAGTTCTAAAATGCATGAAAATCGATTAAGCATTAATATTTAACTGTTAATTGCTTATTCATTTCTCATTTAATTAATTAAAACATTACATTGTTCGCATGTTATCATTTCAAAATTCATTAATATTTTCCATGTGTTGAATGATCTTTTAGCTATTTTTTATTGCTGCAAAAATAAAATTCATTTCATATTTTCGATTATATGATACAAAAATTATACGTTAAATTACGATATCTTTTAACGAAATTTTAACATATCAAAAATGGAATATTAAAAAAAATATCATTTCATTGCAAAATTTTGATAAAAAAAAAAAGAGAAAGAGAAAGAGAGGTGTAGTTAATTTGTAAAAGTTTGATAAGCAAAATGAAATGAGATATGATTGAGGAAATTTTTCCGCTACAAATAAAACATTCCCATAGATTAGCATCATTTAAATTCCATTATTTCAAATTCATTCAAATTTAGCATCATTTAAATTTTATTATTTTAAATTCATTCAAATTGCATAAAACATGTTGCATTCGTGTTACATTTTCCACGATCACATATATAAACAATTTTCGTTTTTCTTATTTTACCCTTCTTTTTCATCTTCTTTCTTTTTTTTTTATATAAATATATTTCAATTTTTGTGCTATAAAATTCTTTATCATTTTTAGAAAAATTATTTACCATTTCCATTTACTTTATCATATATGAATTGATAAAAAAAAAATTTTTTTATAAAATCTAAATTCTATTTGAGAAATTAAAGAACAAATTTTGTTATCAAAAATCGTTTGTTTTTGTTTAAACAATTAATGAATTTAATGGATATAAATAAATTATACATTAAAACATATCTGATTAATTGTTTCATCCATTCAAAGATAACGTTGAATTTGTATATGTCTGGATATATATATATCCGTATATTTGTGTAAATACTGTAAAAATTAAATGGAATATTATGTAAGTTAAGCATTTACTAAATTTCAAAACTTTTAATTGTTCAAAAAAAAAAATTTTAACGAATTTTCATTAATAGATAGTAGCCTGAAAGGGAAAAATGAGAATAAGGGGCAGAGAGGTGGAAGGGGGGGGAGGGCGCATATAAGCTTATATATTTATATATGGCATCAAAAGAACTAAAGAAATTACTTTGCTTGAATATATCTATGTTATATATCGCTGTTTGCCGGTTCTAATTAATGAAGTAGTAGATGTTATGTGTATGTGTACGTGTGTGTGTGTGTGTGTGTGTGTGTGTGTGTGTGTGTGTGTGTGTGTATGCCTGTGTCTGCACCGCCAAATTACATGGGGCCGATACCCCGCCGGTTGCTATGGAACGCTAATGATCCATCCAAAGCTTGCAGTAGTCGTTGTCACTGATGCTCGAAGCTATGGAACAAAATACAGCTCCATATTATCACCTTCCAACTTTTCTCCCATCATTTTAAATATAAAAATAGTAAACTGTCATCAATTACGCAAACTAAAAGATATTCTTGTCCTTTTTCTTTTTTTTTTTTTCTAACTTTAAAAAATTTAATCAATGGTATGAAAAGTTAATGGAATATGGAAAGGTCAAGTGATAAGAAAGTTAAACTTATTTCTTTCCTTTCATTCATCATCATCTTACTTCCTCTTTCCTTCTCTCTCTCTCTCTCCCTCTCTTTCTCTCTCTTTCTCACTTTCTTTTTCTCTTTCTTTCCCTCTCTTTCCTCTTCTTTTTATTCTGCTAAAAAAAGGAGGGGAAAAAAAAAGAATAGAAATTGTAACAATGCATAAGTTCAACAACGGAATTGTCCTTTTTGGGTGTCAAAAACAAGAAGAAAGTTAAATTAAAGAAGTATGCATACTCTTCTCATTTCCAACTTTTACATTTCTGTTGATAAATCGGAAGAAGAAATTTTCAAACTTGCATAATTGTTGTTAATTAACATTAAAAATATACATTGGCTATTTATGATTCATTTAATTAAAACAATTAATTATTCTAATTATATTAATCATAATAGAATTATTCTAAATGATTATTATTATCAAAATGGAAACAATG
>NW_018108712.1:25753-28159 GCF_000183805.2 Loa loa | reverse complement strand
GTAAATAAATAAATAAATAAATAAATAAAGTAATAAGAAAAAAAAACAAAAAATGAATTAGCATACCAATCATAGTCAAAATGCAACGACTCCACTTTTGAAGTTCACGACATTGATTTCTTCGTTCAGCAAGGCAACGTGATCCGCAACGTTTCATTGATCAATGGAAAAACGAGGTAGGATGAGAATTTTCTTGATACGTTGAAATTGTGCTGATTATTAATATAAAGGAAAATAAAAAAAAAAAAAAAAAAAAAATAAACCAACTAACCTTTCAGCAATTTATACAATGTGTTCATGCAGCTGCATGATGCATGCTATGATTATGTAATAGTTGATACATTATTTTGAAAAATTAGAATAAGCTTGGAGATGAGGGAAGGATAGATTAACACAGGTGTGTATGTAATGAAATTTATGATTAGATTCTTTCGTTTAGAATAGCCTGCAATATTATGCCTGTTGCCCAGTCTATATAGGTAACAAGAGAGGGAGGATCCTAAGAAGGGACATTCAATCTGCGCTTTGGGCGTGATTTGTTAACCCTAACACTTTTCCATACGTCATAGACCCTCTTCTTTTGAAATATATCGAGAAATCGGCTAACATAGGCCAACAACTCTTTCCTTCATTAGGCCTCACGACAGCCAATCGTTTCTCAGTCCTGGCCAAGCTTTTCGCCTATTTTCCCGATTCTCACCCACCTAATCTTCGAAAAAATATATCTACACTTCCCTTTTTTTTTCCCCCCCCCCCTCCCCTGATATATTTTACTAATATTGCTATTTTCTTACCAGAAAAAAAAAAAAAAAACACCAAAATATTAATTCAGCAATAAATTCTTTTATAAAAGATCATTTCAGAATACGGTAGTTTGATCGATTGCACAAAATAATTTATCCAATATTTCAATATGGAATTATTTAATAATTAATAAATATGTAGAAGTTATAAAGTTATCATTTTTGATAAAAAAACATATACAATTGGTAAAATTTTATAGTTTGGAATATTTCGCTAATTTGTGAGAAGAAATACAGTACGAAAAATTTTCAAAATCTTAAAAAGAAAAGAAAGAGAAGAAAAATGAAACGATGAACAAAAAAATTCATCCATAAAAATTCAAAATGATTAGCATTCATTGATTTGTGAAAAGCGAATTACTGAATAATCGAATTTCCACCAAAAAAAGAAAAAACAAAAAAAAAATAATCATTTAAAATGAACGATATTATTTAAACTTTGATATGCATAACAAACGCCTAAAACATTAACTGATAAATTGAGGTGACATGGATACAGACATAGAAGTATTGGCGGTTTGAGAAGATATAGGCTAAAACAGAAATAAGCACATATGGCGAGTGATGCTTAATATGCTTTCAACCAGTGCTTTGGACCTCTTAGCCAAGCCTTATTTGTTCGGCCCGCCCTCTATCTTCATACTAAAAATGTTGAGTTCCTTCCCTATTTTAATTAACGGTAAATTAGTAAGCATGCATCACTTAATTATGATCACTATTATTATTATTATCATTAATTATTATGTAACTATTGGATAGCAATTCAAAGTAAAAAAAAAAAGAAGAAAAAACAAAAACAAAGAGGAAAAAAAAATGATCTTTAATTAACTGGAAGCAAAATTCATTGAGTTCATTTTAAATTGTATTCAATTGTATACATTTCAATAAAAAAACAAAAACAAAAACAAAAAAAAACAAAAACAAAAATAAAAATGGGGGAATTCCTACTTACAACATTTGTTGAATTTTCCCTTTTTTTTTTTTGTTTATTGTTCCATTGTATCAAAATAAAGTCAATTTCATTTACAAGAAAGACCAAATAAATGTTCCAATTTTTGTTATTGAAGAAAAGGAAGCATTCTTTTTTTTTTATTTTTTAAATTGGCTCCTAATTTTTTTTTTTTTTTTTTTTGAATGGCCAACTTTGGAAGTTAATCTTTTTTTTATTCGACTCTGTTTGTCCCTATCCTTTTTGAAACGGAAAAAAAAAAAATTGTATCAATGAGCCAAATGGAGAAATTGAAGACTGCTCCTCTCTTTGAATAAATTTTTTGGTTAAATTTTAAAAATTTCTGCCCATTTTCAATTCATCTAAAAGAAGAAAATTTTGATTTCAATTTAAATCCAAAATATTTGCAAGTTTGTTTATTTGTAAAATGTTTAAACTTCATGATAGTTTGCCTAAAATTTACAAATTTGTTGACACGTTTCTAAATTTATTTACACGTCACAATAGTAAAATGAATAAATTTTTAAAGTACAAAATAGATGACAAAAACAACAACAACAACAACAATAACATTATTTGTTTTTTGGAAAAAAAAAAAGGAAAGCAAATTCTCATTCTATGCAAGCAGAAAATTAGTTTTATAATAAAACGAAT
>NW_018108712.1:21442-24519 GCF_000183805.2 Loa loa | reverse complement strand
AAATTAAATTAAACTTATAAAATAGTAAAAGCCTAAATTTTTTTTTATCTTATCAATAATTACGTTTAATATCATATGAATCTAATTAAGTTATTCTAATTTTCAGAAAATTTGAATATAATACTTCAGCAGATTTATCCTGAATTATTTTAAACTTAAATTTATATGAACAAATTTCAATTGATGGATGTCGAAAATGGTTATAGGACCACCGTAGTTGTTGTCTTATTTGTTGCATTTCTGAATTGGGGCGGTAGGCAACCATATGATATAATAGCCGAACGCTCCGTTGTCAATCGTTGTGCCTCATTACACTTGATTTATTCGTTGTCCATTATGTGACGCAATAAATTTTGGTTAGCTGTCTTACAAGCAAGCGCAGTTATCATCATCTATTATTAAAAATATTTCTTACTGTAACTAATTTTATTTTAACTCTTTTTTTTCTCCCCGCCCCCCCCCCTTCCCGCTTTTATCCAGCCATTCACTAGATAATAATTTGTTTTATGTTTTTTTTTCTTTTCAGTTCAAATTATTTATAAATAGGTTTTTTGTTTTTTGTTTTTGTTTTTGTTTTTTTTTTAGAGTATTTTCCGGTTAGTGATAATAAAATATGACAGAAATGAAATATTTAAAATTCTTAAAGTTTCAAATTTATAACATTTAATTGTTAAAAATATCTTTTTTTTTTCTAAATCTTGAATCATTCATCTAATTAACAGTTAATTAATTTTTTTTTTGTTAAGATATTTTGATAAAATGATCAAATGATAGCATTACATTTACGGGATAATTAATTTATTTGTTAAGAAGCTATAAACTTGTATGTTAGCTATAGCTTTCTCAAGAAAATGCAAATAAATGGCATGTAAAAGCTTAACATCGATAAGTGTCGGCTAATAAAAAAGCCTTTTTTTTTTTTGCTTGGACCAAATTATTAAAATAAAAAAACGAAATTAAAGGATAAAAAAATGAAAATAACAAAAAAAAAACAAAAAAAAAGTAATCGTTTTCGGTTTAATTTTTTCAATCGAACTGATTACGGAATGAACAATGATTCGTTCCTTTTGAACTAATTTCATTCCTTAGCTTATTCTTTATTCTAATTTATGAAACAATTTTGGAAATCGATTTATTAATTCAAAGTTTCTTCACTCTTTTTCTTTAAATATTTTTAGTTCTTTGTAAATTGTAAAACATAGCAAATAAAAACTGATAATTAATAGGATAGAAATAGTGTTGATTAATTAGGAATATGATTAATTCCCGTATATTTAAGAGGACATATTAGATTGTCATTTCAACTCTTCCGTATTTATTATCGTTTATTCAAATTATTCCATAAATTGTTTGGCTATAAATTGTTTGATATGATGAAACGAAATGACTAAGAGAATAGGTGTGGAATTGAAGAGAATAAGGTGGAGAAATGATGAAAAGATCAGATGATTGTGTTTCACACAGTGATGGTGAGTGGCCTATGATATTACAGATCGTAAATCGCGATTAAGCGATAGGTCGTTGTACCTTTGCAAAATTTTATGGCTCTCGTTGCAGAACTATTAAAATTTGATTGTACCGAATTCAACAATCCACCAATCCGTAAAAATGTTGTTTTATTTTATTTTTTTTCTTTTTTTTTTTTTTTTTAGGAATTATTAAGGCTTCTTTATAAGAAGCTGCCGCCTATTCCTTTCCATTTATGGAGCATTCCTCCTATTTATCATTGTTCCTCTTCCAACATCATCATTATCATTATCATCCTCATCATCATCTTCAATCCTTTATCGCCTATCTCCTATCAATCCTTTTAACGATATCACGTCATTTAACATTTTCGCTGTAAATGATTAAACGCTTTTTTTAATTGCATTATTTCAAATTTCATAAGTTAAACATATTTTGCACCATCCTTTCTCTTCCATTTTATTTTCATCATTGAGATATTTTCCGGTTTGTTGGTGACTCCTTTATTGATGACATATTTAAAAGCTGTTTGTTTTTGGGTAACTTTACTCATTCCATTCACACTTTACCCTCTTTTCTCTTCCATTATTACTCTCCTCAATTCTTCATCTTTCTTATTTTCTTCCTCAAATTTTTTTCGAATAAATTTCATGTTATTGCATTTTGCACTACAATAAAGTTACGGTATCAATGACTGAAATATTTTACTTGAAAAATTCAGATGATCGATGGAATTTGAATTAATTAATGCAAGTCAGCTTAAATTCAATTCATTGCTATCAACTATCATGGTAACCGCGTGATACGCTATATAAATTATCAGTAAAATTTCAATATTAGCATCCTAGTATCCTATAGCTAACAAATTCATCGGAACTACAAGAATTGCCGGGTAAATTTAGAACATCGTGGATCACAATGATAATGTACGAATATGTTGGATATAGTTTCAGTTAAAAAGCCTCTTGAATCAATCTAACTTCAGTCTAACTATTCATTTTAAACTGCTTAAATTGTCGATGATTCAAATTACCGGATTTAAACTCAATACAATTTTACAGATTTTTCTTTTAGCTTACAAGAATATCGTCTGTTTATTCCAATTTTCCAACATTATATAACCTTTGCCATTCGTTAACATCTTTATAAAGTTAAATTTCATGAGAAAATCTGCAACTTTCATCAAACATTAATCTTTGGACGAGAATTAAGTGAATTCGAATAAATTTTAAATAGCTTTGCTTCTATTGCAATTTTTTTTTTTTAAATGCTTTAAAAACATTTTACTTTTATTTTTACTTTTACTTTTTACATTTTTTTTTACACTTTTACTTTTTACATTTTTTACAAAAACATTTTACTTTTACTTTTACTTTTACATTTTACTTTTCTTTCCTTTTTTTTTCATACTTGGAATCTTTTTTGTTAATGGGAGAAATACTCGAATAACTATTAAAAAGATGAATGAAAAAATAAAAGAAAAACCGTTGATTATTCCTGTTTTATTAAATAAAATGAACTTTTATTATCAATAAATCAGCTCTGTAAACATTTAATCAGTTCAAATTCGATTATTATTTTAAATATATTCATGAATCACATATCTATGG
>NW_018108712.1:16870-21266 GCF_000183805.2 Loa loa | reverse complement strand
TAGTATATATATATATATATATATATATATATTTGGGATATTTAAGGATGTATATATTTGTGAATCAATAATCTATAAATATGCATACATTCAGGAATTAAATATCTTGTAGATAGATATATATCCTGAATTAAATATCTGACCGAGATATACGTATCTGTCATTGGTTGAATTCATTTGATTTGTCACATAAATATGAATGTAGCGCCGGCATTTGATGCTCATATATCAAAACGATCTTGTGCAATTAACGCATGATGTATACATATATTGTGAAGTCGATGAGATAACAAGTGTTGATAAGAATGACATGGTGTACTCGGTTCTTGGTTCCTTACAACGCTGTACTGATCTATCATAAAGCTTCTTCGTCTCATTCAATTGATCATTTCATTTATACATGAAACCATTTTACTAGACTAGTAAAAAAAAATTTTTTTTTTTTCTTTCACTACTTATAACTCAATGATTTATGATACTTTAGAGTAAAATTAAAACTGATTGTTTGAATTGTTGACTTTTGCTAAGTTTAAGTATTTATTTTTGACGATAAATTGTTTTTCTTTTTCTTAATATTTTAAAAATTCTACTAATCGAAATTTGAAATTAGTTAGATTGAAAAAGTTTTATTTATAAATAGTTATTGAAATATTAATTTCAAAGTTTATTAATGGTCTTAATTTATTATACTTCTTAAAGGAAAATATAATTAGTTGTGATTAAAATTATATGTTAATAGTTTTTGTTCTAATCATTTTTATGCTTATCGTTTGCACTGCACACTCATTTTAAATAGACGAATATGTATTGATGATAAAGTAGTAAAATTTTTGAGTTACAATGGAAATAGAAGAAAAAGATAAGGAAACGCTCAATGATCAACCTTACTGTTCTAATCAACAACAAATAAATGAAGAAGAGGAAGAAGATAAGATTAAGAAAGGGGAAAAGCAACCCATTGATAAGATGACTCTTCTACAACAAGCATTATCACAAGCTAGCGTTACACGAGCTAAACGTTGCAAACAGGTATCAATCATTACAATTTCTTCTTTTTTTTCTTTTTATTATAATATTTACACAGTAATAATATGTTAATTATCACTTCTTTTAATTATAGATTCTTATTTGAACATCACAATATTGTTGGACTTTATTGTGATTTGTAATTGATATTTCAGTATTATTACTTCTAATTCTTTCATAGTTATATGATATAAACAAAGAGATTTGAAAAAGAAATAATTAAGTCATCAAATTACTTTTATGACTGTCACATACTAATGTTCAATCTTTGCTTGAAAATTTTGGTATATTACAATTAGTAAGGTCGCAAAACTCTAAGTCCTTCCATTATAATTTCAATTCTTCCTGCAGATTTTAAAGCATATACATACATTAACAAAAGAAAAATTGCCAAATCAAAGTAGCAAAAGTTAAAATATCAAAGTGATCAAAGTAACATACAATTGAAATGATCAACAATTATACCATCCAATGAAATGATCATTTCTTAACAACTTTTTTATCATTTCTTTTACATCAAAAAGAAATATTTTTGCCCCAGTTCCAATAAGTATCATTTAAAGAGAGTAATTTGGCACTATAATTAAGTACAAATTTCAACATAGCAATCCTGAATACCTGATCTTCAAGAATGAAGCCAGTTTTATGAGCTGTAGTTTGTGGTTGTTTAACAATTTACTACACCATGAAGAGGAGTAGAGCAAGAAGCGGTGTAGCATCGTTAGTAATTGTATACTTCATTCTGTCTTTAAATCCCCCCCTCCCCCCCCCCTCTTCTCCTCTTCCCCCTCTTTTGCCACCCCACACTCCTCATCTTTTTCATATCTCTTCCACTTCTGATCAGCAAACACCCATTTCGTACTATTTCCATCTTAACCCACCCTCACCTCCATTAAAACCTCTATTGGCGGCACACTTTCATATCTTCAAATTATTATGTGAAATGAGTGGAACAGCTCCTAAACATACAATTATCAAAGAGATTCTTTCATTTCAAACTTCTTCAACATTTCCAAAATGTCTAAAATGAATTTTCCGAATTTTTCAGAAAATATTCCAACTAATCAGTATCGATTATTATCATTTAACACTACTATCATTGATAGTTTTGATTTATTTATTAAAATTTATCAAAATTTTCTTTATAAGTTATGTGTATTTAGATGTTTATAAAATTTCCTAATAGTTAACTTAAATATTTATTCGAAATGTTCACTGCTAGATGAAACATCTTTTCCATAATTTCACCTAATTTTTTGCTTCCGAAAATTTATAAAAAATCAATTCCGGTCAGTTATTTTTATGATTAGATGGATGAAAATTCTCGAAAATTCTCGAATACATACAATTTAATGATCATTTTGAAATGATTAATCATTGTAAACATCTAATACAATTGATTTAAATGTATAATGTATTTTTTCTTATCTCAAATATTCTTTAAAATTTCTCATGTATATATGAATTATAATTGATACAATTTTCGGAAATATTTCTTGTTAATAAATTGTTAAATTTCTATTTTATAACCTTAAAGTTCATTGATAAATTTATTAAGGATAATAATTAGGACGAAAATCACTTAATAAATTGATTTAATGGTTAAATAATTCCTAATTTTCCATCATATAACTTCCTTTTTTTCTCTCCCCCTCCCCCCTTCACTTCACTCTACTCTTCTTCTCTCCCTCCCTCTCTTTCTTCTAATTTTTAGTTGATATTATCATGGTGATGTTATCACAAATGTTTATGCTAAACTGGTTTTGAACAAATTCATATTTTATTGATACGAGAGATTGTGAATTGTACTATTTTATGACGAATAATTTAAACGAGGAAAAAATGACTTAACGAAAGTACAAAAAAAAAAATGAAAGAGAGAAAAAAATTAAATTTCTGTTATTTTGATAGCTTATTTTAACATTTGAAGATGTAAATTTTTTTCATTATATTATTATTATCAATTATTGAATTAGACTAATTAAGGAAGTTAAAAATTTCCATTTATTTTAGCAACGATTAGCATTATCAGAAATGAAGAAATGTGATAAAATCAATCAATTGCAAACCGAAAATCGCCTTTTTCAGTTCGTTTGATTTATTTGCCTAAACTAAATGGTTGAAATGAAAAAATAGAATTGCAAAGATAAGAATAAAAGGAAATATATTGTAATTTGAAAAAATTCTTAATTTAATCTTTTAACCGAAATTTCTTACCATTTGAAAAGTGATTATTCAAAAATTTTCAGGATCCACCGGAAATTTATCACTTGTGATTGAAAAATTTCCTCTAATCTTTTAATTTCAACTTTAATTTTTTAGGAAACCTAATCATGTAACGAGTTAAAAAATTGATCCTAAAAATTGTTCATCTTCTAGAATTTTCCAAATGAATGTAGTAGTGATATAATTTAATCGATGGAAAAGGTGCAAAATACATTTCCTGTGCAATAATTCAATTATTGGATTCGGATTACTTATAGCTCATTTATTTAATAATTATGTTTTATTATTATAACATACAATTATGAATACTTTTAATTTTTATCTATAACAACTGAGATATATTGTATTAAAGATCAGGAAATATGGTTGAAAATTTTCCAATAAGTGTCACTAATCATCCAATAATACTTGATCGTTACAAATAGAAGATTATTGATTAATTTTTAAATCTAATGAAAAATTACATACATTTCGAACTTTCGGGAAATTTCTTTCATGATACTTTCAAAAGTGGAAGTTAAAAATAAAACAAAGGAAATCGATCAATGGTCATATTTTTCATTTTTGCATTCTTCATTTACAGGTCAAATAGGCCATCAGAAGAAACATTTCATGAAACCAGTGAATTCATGGAAGTATGCTCATCGGCAATCAAAAATCACAAATTATTTCCTATTGTTGAAGTTAGCTTTTTCAAAAAAAAAGAAAGAGAAGAAGTTTCAAATCAGTTGAAATTTTCGAACAACTATAATAATAATAATAATAATAATAATAATAATAATAATAATAATAATAATAATAATAATAATAATAATAATAATAATAATAATAATAATAATAATAATAATAATAATAATAATAATAATAATAATAATAATAATAATAATAATAATAATAATAATAATAATAATAATAATAATAATAATAATAATAATAATAATAATAATAATAATAATAATAATAATAATAATAATAATAATAATAATAATAATAATAATAATAATAATAATAATAATAATAATAATAATAATAATAATAATAATAATAATAATAATAATAATAATAATAATAATAATAATAATAATAATAATAATAATAATAATAATAATAATAATAATAATAATAATAATAATAATAATAATAA
>NW_018108712.1:10211-16052 GCF_000183805.2 Loa loa | reverse complement strand
ATAATAATAATAATAATAATAATAATAATAATAATAATAATAATAATAATAATAATAATAATAATAATAATAATAATAATAATAATAATAATAATAATAATAATAATAATAATAATAATAATAATAATAATAATAATAATAATAATAATGAGTTTTTAGGTTTCAATACCACTTTGGAATGCGGTCGAGTCACATTCATCAACAATGCAAACTTCGCTAACAGGACAAAAAACTTCGGATTGTTGTTTATCGCCCACCAATCCAATCCCAGAGGTTTAATTTATATATCAATTTTTATTTTGATTGATTGGAATTACCGGAATTTTAAATAGGTTCAAATTTGTCATATTTTCTTCTTTTTTTCTCTCCAGAAAAATGATGCACAAGAATCTGTTGAGGAAGAGAGTTGTGATTCGAAACGGAAAGCACAATTACCAGCTAAAGCTGTTGAATTACTCAAAACTTGGCTATTTTTGCATTCATCTGTAAGAATTTGATTCTTTTGACAAGATAAATATTAGAATAGAACATATTTTAAAAAAAGAATCTTTTTTTTTTCTTGATAATTGGTTAATGTGTATGATATGATAACAATGATAATTATTATATGATAAAAATTTGTAATGAAAATTGTAATCATGAAAGAAAATATGTTATTAGATAAATAGGTTCATTTTTTCAGCATCCATATCCGAGTGAAAATGAAAAAGCGATGCTATCACGAGAAACCGGCTTACAAATGGTTCAAATCAACAACTGGTAAATTTCGAAGCAGAATGTTCGTTTCATAAAATGCACAATCTAATTCAAATCCTTAAGAGCATATAAATCAATATTTCATCTTAAGGATTTTTTCTGATTATTTCAAATATTGTTCAAGGAATGGAAAATCTGGAAGCTTAATTATTTCAGGTTTATCAATGCTCGTCGCAGGATATTAATACAATCGAAAGAGACCCTTGATACGAATTTCATCCAGGAATCAAGCTCTAATATTGATAATGCACTCATTGCAAAAAGGATACGTAGGTTAGTTAGTTGTTTTAATCTTTATAAAAATTTTCGAAAGAATTTTAAAATTTCTGAAATCTTTGCAATTAAACATTTTGTCCTAACTTAACGACCGTTTAACCTTTAATCTCAAAATAAAAATATTGTTGATTTTTGTTTCCAAATTGAAAGTAAGATAATATCAATAACAATCAGCATGTATCCTTGACATATCAATCCTGAAATCCCATCCTATTTCTTTTCTTCTTTCATTTCCTTCTTCATTCCCAAAATTGAATTAAAAGTGTCTTTAAAATGATTAGAACGAATGTTTGATTATTTCAAGAATTATAAGTTATATCTAATTAATTACTACGGTATATTCTCTAGGAGATGGAGAGATGTGCGATTTTCAACTCATTAACTGTTTATTTTATTCCATTTCAATTATACTGATTAAACTTTGACAATATCACACCTTTCATTCGGTCAATGTAAACGTAATTTTTCAGAACATGACAGTCATAAAAATTCAGAATGAAGTTTGGATTGATAATTATTGCCAATTCTCCAATCATTGTGATTCGTATATTTCAAAGGTAAATTTCATCCGTTATATGATTGTTGCAATTTATGAATATGGTCATGGGATCAGTGAATCAGTTATACGAATGATTTTTTTATCAGTTAATTTTTATATCATCAAAATAATCTTATTTATTGTAAGGGTTTGGAATAGTTTCAAAAGATTGATCATGATAAAAATTGAATTCACTGGTTCATTTTTAATTATTATCTTATTTCGTGTAATTACAAAAGAGTTTTGTTTGAAAAAATAAAATAAAAATTATTACAAGAATCATATTCGATGAGTTTCATTGATTTCTACATTTTTTTTTCTTTTTTTTTTTAATGTGTTAATTTGCGTTTTTACATTCTTCTATTTATTACTAACCAATGCATTGTTTCAACATTACTCTTCTTATTTCAGATATCTTTAATTTTTGAGATTAAATTGAAAATTGAAATATACTAAATACAACTTTACTAAATACTATTATAAATGAATGAATAGCATGCAATATGAAATAGAATTTAAAGTACACATATTTAAGAGAATTGAAATAAAACATCTAATAATTTCACGATATAAAATTAATTTTATCAATAATATTTCAAACAATATCTTTAATTTCATTTTACTAATATTACATTCATTCTTCATAAACAATGGTTCTCAATATTTTCTTAACCAGGTGCCATTTTAGCTTCTTTATTTGTTAGCGGGGACCACAAGGTTCACAAATAATAAATTCTGTTAATTTGAAAATAAATTTTAATTGTGCCTTTTAACATGTTAGTTTATCAAGATGTGATAAGAATAGCTCTTGCTTGTTTTCGATATAGAGGCAAAATTAAGTTGTTAACTATTGTGTTTATGAAAACAAATTATTGATAAAAAATGAAAAAGTTTTGTAAGGCAAGATGGAAGTGAATGAAAATAGCGAAGCTCGCAAATCATCGATTGAGAACCATTCCTTTAACAAATATCATCCTATTTATCACTGTAAGTACAAAAATGATGACCTGAAAATGTTTCAATCACCAAATCATACTTATTGGCACTGCTTATGACTATAAATTGTATTGTATTGTTTAAATAAAATATGATTTACCCAACAAAAATAACAATAAAGAAAGAAGAAGAAAGAAGAAGTTGACAACTATTGTGTTTATGAAATTAAATTACTGATAAATGGTAAAAAGTTTAGCAAATGAAAGAGAAAGTGAAGAGAAATAGGAGTTTGAAGTTCAAAATAATTCTTTGAGTTGATAATGATGATGTGCTGGTTGAATCTATGTGATTTTTAATCGTTGATAACTTTTGACCACATTTTAACAAATAATTTTAGCTGTTCCATTGAATCTAACTAAAATAATTCCATAAATTATTATTCAAAAAAAAAGAAAAATATCGTAATTCAAAAAATTACAATAATTTTGAAACATTGTCTATTTTAATCTGAAATGTAAATGGTAATTTAAAATCCTAGATTAATCCAAAATCATATTTTACATTGCACTATTCTATTATCGTTGCCTGAAATGATAACTTATAATTGAAGAATTATTTTTACCTTTTCAATTTCAAAAATGAATATATTATTTCCATTATATATTTCTGTCACATTAACTTTAACATCAAATCTTTCTGATACTTTCAACATTTCTTCATCATTCATTATAATTGCAGAAAAAAAAAGAAAAAAAGTGAATGAAATCAATATAATTAACCGGAATAATGTATATTTATCCTTTTATTTTTGGCAAAGAAAAAATTAGACTTATAAATTTTTTAGTGAATTATTAAACTAACTTCATAAATTTTTTAGTGAATTATTAAACTAACTTCATAAATTTTTTAGTGAATTATTAAACTAATTTCTCTTTGCATGATTAACTAATGCTTTATTTTTTCGAAATTAACATGTTCGAATTTTTGATTAATTTCAAAATTTTGCCTTCTTTAAAAAACCAATACATAATCCTTGTCTTGCTGTTTCGTCATTGTGTGCTGATTTTTAATATGTGTTTTATCATTCGCCTCTGTTTGTTTTACCTAAATAATGTAATGTATTAATTTTTTTTCTTAATTATAGTCTTCGAAAATAGAGTAATTTCATCATATTTAATTAATTAAAATATGATAAAGAATGGAAACATAGCATACTGTATGTATGTGATTGCACTGGATGGTATGAGTTGAGTTCTTGAATTGAGCTAAAAATTACTTCAAATAATTATCATATTATGGATATATTGTATTCTATTTTTTTTTTTTTTTTTGATCACTAATTGATAGTAAACGATGAAAGTTAATTTATATCAATAAATGTTCAATTTAACTGATCCAATCTTTATCACTCATTAAAATTACGAAAAATAATAAAATTTCGGATAGCTGAAAATGCCCAAATCATATTTTAATGATATACAAAAACCTTTTATAAAATAGCTTCAGAATTGATATATGAAAAATACAAAAAGTCTATAAAGTTAAAATTATGTTTGTTGATATAAATTAAATTATGTTTAATTAATGATAAGCTTCCATTTTTTTTTTTTATTTATTATTTTTTTTTTATTATTTTTTTTATTAGTTAAACAGCGATAATTTGCAAATCTTTTTCATAATTAATAAATTATATTTTGGCAACATTTTTGAACCATCTAATTCATCATCCTTTTTTCCATAATTTCACATACTGACGAATATTCCTAACTACACAAATTGAATTGAATTTTCCATTTTCTAAAAAGTTAAATTTTTGTTGATATTGTTTAAAAAAAAAGGAAAATAATAACTTAAACGATATAATCACCAGTAATTATTTTTTATGTTTATTATTCGATGATGAAGAATGCACATGAATGTATTTCATCGTATCAGAATTCTTTTTATTGATTGCAATATATGTGTTCATATTGTTTGTTTTCTATAAACTATATTCAACCTTGACCTTTAACCTTAAACCTTTAGTTACTTTCTCTTCTCTAAGAATTTTTTTCACTGTTTAATCTTTAAGTTTTTATCTTAATCTTCCTGGAGAAAGAAAAAAACATAAAAATGCTGGAAAAAAAATTCTTCCAAACTCATGATATTCCGAAACATGATAATTATCACTTCAATCAATGATTCAAATGTAAATTAATTTATTTTTCCATACTTCCAATTTATGATATTTTCCAATCATTAATGTCTTAATCAATGGATCATCTGTTTAAGAATGATCATCGCTATCATTTCTTGGAAGGATAAATAATCATATTTGGTATGATAAAAGAACTGGGATGATCAAAGCTATATTTAAGTTCATTTCTTCTAATTCCAAATTCAAATGTCACATTTGTAATTTTATACTTTTCAATTTTATTAACATTAAATGAAAACTTTCATGGACATTTTTTTGATCCATTCTGACCAATTCCTTCACATCTATTTTCCTTATTGTATTTGTACAGTTTCAAATTGTTGCTGTAATTTTTTCAAATCACAAATTTCATAAACAATTTCGAATATACTGTATTAATTTTAAATGATCTCTAATTGGTTATAGTATACTATATATCTATTTATTTTGAGACTATAATTATCGTTTGAATTTGCAATTTTTTAAGAATTTATGTAAGATTTGGAAAAATTTTCGATTAATGAAATTTATTGAGTTAATTTTAAAATTTTCCAAAGTGTATTTTTATAAAAACCTCATATTTTTTGTCGTATTCATTTTTAGTAATTGTTTTTGATGATTTATATTTGACTGTCCTTTCAATATTTTTCAAACGATCAGAATGTAAAAAAAATTTTGCAGATGTATTATATACAAATCGTACGCCTTTCTCCGAATATAGAATTTCTAGAAATTCTTATCAAATATATCACTTGAATTTTTTTTCTTTAAATTCAGGTAATTTCACTCGTTTTTTTTAAAAGATTTTAATAAAGTCAAAAAAATACAATCTTTAAAAAAATTAAACTTTTTCGTTTCCTTTGCATTTTTTTTTCTTTTTATATTTATGCTGCATTTATAAGCAATTTTTATCATCTGTTTTTAACAATTAAAATAATTTTGAAATAATTTATTAATTTTCAAAGTTTAAAAATTTATAATTTTTTTAACTCGTTTAATCCTCAAATTTTAAATATATTGAAATAGTTCTAAAATTTATAATAAATATCAACTTTTGGAATTTGCAATTGATCTATTCCTTCACAAACTGAAAGTTTAGATTCAAATTTTTTTTCCTCAATAGATTTTTTCGCCGATGTTTATTACCGTTTTTTCTTTT
>NW_018108712.1:7383-10040 GCF_000183805.2 Loa loa | reverse complement strand
TAATTAATATTATATACCATCAAATTGTTTGAAAATATCGTAAAATGTACTTGCCTTATTTTTTTTTCATTCTTGTAATTTTCATTGTTACAAAATAAAAACTTATTATTTTAAAATTTTAAAAATCTGCCAATTTTCTTTTCATCCACATATTTTGTAGGTAAAAACTTTACGTAATCTATAACTGAGTAAATTTTATGAAAAATTTCATATTAGCAGTAATTCTTTGCTTATTATTTTAAAGAATTGTTTGATTTATCGAATGATTTGTAAAATGCTTAATTTCATGATCACTTATCTGCATAAAATCTAATTACTAATTTGTTAAATTATAATCCGATTTCAACAATTTGCAATTTTTTGTGGAAAATTGAAAAAAAAAAAAGATCGTATTTGCCAAATTTTTCACTTAATTATTAAAGAGGAACAGTGTTACGTAACGAATTTACAATACACTTTAAAAAATTACTCTAGATTATCAATAGAATCTAATTAATGATTATATCAGAGTGTTGTTAATTAATTTAGATGAAAAAGATTGATAGATAATTTTATGATCGAGTCATTTCAATGATAAATTACAATCGGTTAACATTTGATAGAAATAGCAACGAAAGAATTACAACAAAATGAATGACTAACATAAAGTTGATACTTGAAAATTATTACAATTTTGAAGAAAATGTAAGTCTTTTAAAACACGTTTTAAATTTAATTGAAAATTGAAAATTTATTTGAAAATAAACTTTGATGATTTTGTTCATTTCGTAACATATGGCCAGGTTTTTCCCTTTTGACGTTCCTTGTTGCTCTTTAATTTTACTCTCAAATATTACATTCAATGCTACGATATATTTCAATCGTTGCTTATTCTAGCGATTATTTTCATTAAATGTAAAAATTTATAAAGTATTTAAGCCAAAGATAACCGAAAAAATGCCTAGATCAAAATAATAGTCTAGGCTTAATACTGACAATAGTTTAGGCCTAATATTTGCAATATGTATCAAAATTTTGCATTAAAGAATTTTTCCCGATAACATCAGCTTCTTTTTCATATAATACGGATAATTTTTGTAACTTAACTCCCTAGCATTTGCATTTATTTTAATGGAATAATTGGGAAAAAAATATAATCTTAGTTGTTCAGGATTATGTTATGTATTTCAGGCTTCTTTTAAAATTATCAATCTATTGCATTCCCCAGTTACAACATTTTTTTTCAACTTGACTATGCTAAGAATTAAAAAAGAAAAAAATAAATAAATAAATGATTTAAATGAGTAATTTCATTAAATACATTAAAATTTTCATAAAAGTTTGCAAAAAATATGAAGACAAAGCAATTGGGATCAGAAATTTCATCTTTTTAATATCGCCGAAAATAAAAAAGAAAAAAAAGTTTTCCTGAAAAAATTCTGGAAAAAAAAACACTTATGAAGTTTATTATTTAAATTGATTCCAGTAGTTATTTGCAATCCTAAAAATATTATTATTAATCTTTAATATTTTATCATTTCGTTAAATTTTTCAGCTTTTTTTTTTGTTAATAATAATTTTCTGAATTTTTGGATTTTTTTTAACCAAAATTTTGTCTTCCATGAAAGAAATTATCCAAAATTTGTCATTAATTATGCTTCAAATTAATGAAACAAGTGTGGTTGTTATTGAAGTTGATCTTAGGAGTAAGTAATTATGATATAAATTACTTTCGGAGCAATTTCCAATTATAATGTTAGATAAAGAAAACAATGATTGAAATAAATTTTTTTTAATCAAAAAACATAATGAACAAATGTTTTCAATTAGAACATTGCTAATTTCTTTTTCTTCATTAACTTGTTGAACATTAAAATTAATTTCGTTTTTCAAAAACTCCTTTATAATTTGATCAGTTTATGAATGTTAGATAATAATTGTATAATTAATATGGTAATTATTACAAAAAATGAAAAATTTAAACATTGAATTTTTATATTTCACGAAGTAATATCTCTTCCCTTCCCTATGAAATTTATCATGAAATCAATGAAAACCGATTAATCTGAAGTGTAATAGCTTGAAAAATTATTGAATTAAACGGAATAGCTTGATTTTTTTTTTTCTTGCTTTTATCAAGAGGTTGATAAATTTTTGTTTTCCATTTCATTGGTATCATTAATAACGGATAACAATGAAGAGCTGATTCATTCTAGATGATTCTACTAATGATATATTACTTATTTTATATGTAATTAAAAATTTTTACGAAATAAAGATAATGATGTTGATTGATAATGTTAATTAATAATCATAAATGTTATAAAATGTATAAATAAATAATTGCTCGATTCTGATGTAATATGATATTTCAAATATTGCCTTAATATAATTTCTAACAATGATACATCATGATACAATGATTACAAATCGTTTCAGATTTTCCTGATTTTTTCACGACCCTTCATGTTACTGTCACCAATGTCATTTTGATGGAAATTTGACGTGTTATTACTATTAATAGCAAAATTTTCTTTTGTTGAAATTTGAAAAAAGGTGTTTCATTTTTCTAAAGGAAATCAACTTTTTCTTTTCTTTAAAAAATGATTTTCCATTTTTAAGTTTATCCATTTTAATTTTTTTTTTTTATTATTTCATATTCGTTATTTTGACTTCTC
>NW_018108712.1:2402-6565 GCF_000183805.2 Loa loa | reverse complement strand
TAACAAAAAATTCGTAATCTAGAAAATGATAAAGTATTTATAATCATTTAAATAACAATCATTTCTCTAATTTTAATCAATTTTATCCTCAATACTATAGAATTTAATAATTATATTACTTTTTTTTTTTTGTTTATTCCCAAACTTTAATAAAACTTATTATTTGTTATCTGTGTTTATTGAGGTAATAATATCTATTTCATTTTCAGGGAATCATTAAACTAAATCATATAATTCATTTATCAATGATAACATTGTTACTACAAATTCTAAAATATAGGATTGATACTACCGAAGTGTTTTAAAACAACTTATCAAATGTTTGAATACTAATTAAACTTTATAACTGGATTATTAGAAAAAAATTTGATTCAAGAAATCTAGAAAGGCTGTTATTTGTCCATCAGTTTTCATTTACAACAATTACTCGGATTTGTTGCTAGAATACCGTTTAGCTTACATTTAAATTAGGTTTTTATTAAGTTGCTGCCATTAATTACTTGTACCAATATTTTATCAAATGAAAGAATATTTGCGAGAGATTTTAACTATTAAATTTCTATTAAAAAATAAGCATTAACTGCGAGATATTTTCTAAAACAGTTAGAAAAACAAAAATAAAGCAAAAAAAAAAAAATTTTGAACGTTAAACATTTGCACATTTTGACTATTTTGATGGAAATATTTTTGTTCAGTTGGCTATTTTCAGTAATTTTTAACAAAAATAAAAAAATTACTTTTTAATTAATTAATTTTCCACTCATTATATTAAGCATGGATGTCATTTCCATGAATTCAAATCTATCCCATTTATTTGCTTTAATAGCAAATTATGGTTGCGATATTATTTCCAATTAGTAGCAATTAGTGTTTGGGAGAAACTTAATTAACAAATTAATATTGAAAAGTCTTTAATTATCAATATATAATGGAAATGTTATTGTTCCTCGAAGATTTTCTTGCATTAATGCATTAAATGTCGATTTCTATAAGAATGATATGAGAAACGAAGGAATTTTAGTTAGCAGAATTTTGTATTATAAATGAATTAATTTAAATTAATAAGATATACTGAAAGCTAATTCAACTAGAATGGTTGAATATTTTTGAAATTTACAGTATCGAAAAAAGGATTGGAGAAATAAATTATTTTCAACATTTGCATAACACTTTTAATCCTAATAAGAATGGTACCTCCTGGAAATAACATTAATGGATCAGAGGAATTTATTCCTAATAAAGAATGGTACTACCTGGAAATAGTATTGCTGAATTGGAGGAATTTGTTTCTGAGAGTAAGTTAAAAATTAATAAGTTCGTTTACATTTTAAAACTGTAATAATTACATTTGTTTTTCTTCATTTAATTGACAAAAATTCATATCATTCCACTGGGAAGAAAAAAAAGTGGATCTTAAAGTGATAAAAAAAAAAAAAATAGTTGTAAAGTAAGGAATGATAATAGCGATAAAATATGAAAAAAGCAAATTCTTATTAATAAATATGATAGGATAGGTACCTTAGTGTTGCAGTAAATGTTTAATGTAAATTTCACAGGTGATAAATAAGTGGGTGTTGTGAATATCTGGGTAAGTAAATTTGGAGAATGTTAAATTTTAATTGGTAATCAGGAAAAAAAATGGATCATTTTTGTTGAATCAGATAGTGAGAAAAGTTGGAAAGTGGAACAAAATAAAATGTTAGCTTAAATTTCGGAATCATATGCATATCAGTACTGATTTGAAATGAGATATTCAATTAGATATTCATGACCTTTTCGGTCTTTTTTTCTCAATTTTTTGCAAAAAATTTTTTTACTTTTATTCTCAAAAGTAAAATTTTTTAAATCAGTTTTTTTCATGAAATTCGTTTTTCTTTTTTTATCATAAATGAAGATAAGATTGATGTAAAGATTCTTATAGCAATCAATCTTATAGCATTTGCTTCTTGGATTTGTAATTAATAATATCAAGTTTATGTCTTAATTAATTAATTTAACCAATATGCTTAGCAAATATATTAATAATGGTTCTGGAAAACAATGTCTTAATCAAAAAAAAAAAATACTATTATTTTCCGTATTTACCATAATTTTCACTAGTTCAACTGAAATATGTTTTACCTAAATTGACATCGAATAAGAATATATTCAACAATCAATCATTTACAGTAATATATGGTTATAATGATAGATGTGATAATGCATTTAATGATACTGTTAAACGTAAAGATAAGCAAAATAAAGATAAGAAAGATTTAGGATTAGTTTTAGGAAAATGATTAATCCTTATTGTAGTGATAATAAAAGTATTTGATACAGGATCATGAAATATTTGTAAGAAATATCTGCGAATAATTAAAGTAAATGGAATGACAACTGAAGTTACAATTGAATTAAACTTTATTGGATAATTTTCAGAGAAATAATTTGCTACATTTTAATATATGTATTAAAATGTTAAACAATGAAGTTTACTGAAATTTTGTTTAAAAAATATCTGTGAAATCATTTTAATTAATATTGTGACAAAATGAAAAAATCATTTCAAATTTTAAGACTTTAAATAAGCTTCATAGTGACATCTTAATTAAATGAAATAAATGTTCATTGAATAATTCTGATGATATTTTAGTTCGTAATGACACTTTATTTATCATTTTTAATAAATTTATTTGTTTATTTATTAAATCAATTTCGTTTTTGCTATAAAATATAAATGTGTGAACTTTGACCCTAATTAGCCATAACAAAAAAAAAAGGGAATTGAAACACTTCACTAATTACAAATAATTTGTCAAACTATTGTTGCATTTAGAGAAATGTTCCATTTATGTGTTTTTACATATTTTACAATATTAATTTATTATATTTTATAGTATTAATTTTAATTATAAAATTACGTCATATTCTATTTTCAATCGATAATGGATATCAAAAATATTTTATTTTATAGCATTTTTTGAATTTTTTCAAATCATTAAACATTTTTAATCATAGAAATATTCTGTTTCTGTGTTAGAAATATTACAATAAATGATATAATTATTACCATTGTCAAAACATCGTAAAGTTCGATATGATTGATGACAATGATCAATATAATTAATCAATAAATGTAAAACAATATGGAAGGAATGTTGGAAAAAAAATATGACGAGTTACAAGTAATTAATTATTTGATATATATTATGATAAGAATAAAAATATGGACGATCATATTCATCTGCTGTCATTTGAACAATTAGCATTATTTGTCAGGTTATGGTCAGTGACATGATAAATCTGTTATCTGATAAGAAATAGAAGGAGAGGGGGAGGAAAATGATAGTTTAAAAAAAAAAGTAGTCAAATACAGTTTTTTATGTTTTTTTTTTATCAATAAGTATTTTATGCTTTCTTTTGCTTTTATACTCATGCATTTTCATATTTTATTCTTTCTTACATTAATTAATATTGTCTAAATTCAAATTAAAGGATAATATATTTTGGTTTCATATAAATATAAATTTTTCATATAAATATAAAATTTATAAATATAAATAATATAAATATAAATAATATAAATATAAATAAGGTTTCATATAAAATTTTTTTTTTTTTAGAATGATATAATAAACAAAGTGTTTTTCTCAATTCAATGAAAACTTGAAATGATTTACAAATTTCAAAACCATTGTTTGCTCTTGCTGTTTCGTAAACTTTTCATTTTTAATATAAAATAATTTACGAAATTTTTATTTAAATTATACGACAAACATTTTTAATATCAACAGTTTATCTGTCCTTTTTTTCCTTTAAAGCATCAACTATTAGTTTCAGATTTCAAAATTCTTTAAAAAATTAGGCAATTATGGAAAGAATGAACAATTTTAGCATTTTTATTTAAAAATTTATCAGATACATAAACTTCTTTCAACATTTATTAAATAGACGATAACTTGATGAAATTGTATTTTTATCAAAATTTGAAAATGTTTCATCAATTGTTAAATACAATGAATGTATAATGAATTGTTCATACAAAAATATATCTTATGAATAAAATAAAATACATTTTTTGAAACTTTTCAATATTTGAAATTCGCTGCGTTTACATATCATTTTCAATACGTCGACTTGGTAAGAAAAATGATAAGAAATGATTATATTTATTAAAAAAAAAA
>NW_018108712.1:0-1642 GCF_000183805.2 Loa loa | reverse complement strand
AAAAAGTAAGATAAGAAATGATTATATTTATTAAAAAAAAAAAAAACAACTTAAATTTCTTTTTTTTTCAAAAAAAGAAAACAAAGCACATTTGAATCAAAAATCATGCCATAAGATAAATGGCCATAAGCCATAAGCTCCTATAAGATAAATTTTTCTTTTTTTTTAAAAAAAAAAAATGCAAAATTATGATCTCTTATGTAAACTATGCCTTAACAAAAGGCAAAAAAATATTTAACCATTGTTGGTACACAGATTATAATTTCTTACTTAGCAAATTTCACTGTTTTTTTTTTTGGTGACACTAATGAAATTTTATAAATGATAATCAAACTGATAAAATTAACAAAACAGATAATCGATTGGAATTTTCATGCAAAGTTTAGTATTTGTCTATTTTAATAGCCACATTTAAATATTATAATGGATAATTGGTTAAGTTTCAATAAAATAAAATGCTGAATTTCGTATGAGAAACTGGAGCCAAAACTTTTCCCAACAACACAATGCCATGTAGGACCGAACCTCCTCTCGAATTCTTGTTTTATATATAAGGCCATATCCTAAAATTAATTATTATACAATGTTTATTTACAACTTCTACAACTATTCATTCAAATTATCCGTTCAAAAAATGAGATAGTAAATCAAATTGTTATTTATTTTACTTAGAATTGCTAGGATCAAATTGTTAGAATTGTTAATTTGTTTTTTCTTTTTGTTTAAATATAATTATTCCTTGAAACTTTTTCTAACTATAAATTTTATTATCACCGGTAAATAATAGTGCTGATAATGCGCGAATGAGATTGCTTTATTTTTAGCAAAGTATTTTTATTTCAGGATTTAAAAATTTGACTTCAAATTAAAAATAACTGTTCAGTTGTTAAAATTGTGACAATAAAGCGACAGATATCGAAATTAAAAAGATGAAATATAAACTAATTTATGTAAAATTATTTGGGTAGGAAAGCGGAAGAATTAAAGGAAATATCAAACTTTATCAAGTGAATACTGTTTTCGTGCTTCCAAAGCAATTGCCATACTTTTTTGGACCATTTCTGATTCCATATCTGTTTCTTTCACTTCCATTCTATTGCTAACCATATTTTTGGCTTTTTTTTCCCTAAAGTTTCTTGATTAAAGGCACTGTAAAATTTGTTTAAAATAAAATATGCTTCATCAAAAAAAAAAAAAATTAATCTGAACTAAATTTCCCAAATGTTTTGGTAGTGAAAATCAGCCAAATATCACTTTGTGAAATAAAATTCCTGGAAACTACTACAAAATATTGGTTTTAAGGATTGGCCAAAAGTATTATAATCCAAGGGAAAGCTTGAAAACTAGACAGTCCTGCAGAATTGAAGAAATATTCAGATGAGATTTTCGTGACAGTTTCAAAAGTCCGGAATTTTTTAAATCTTCGAAATTCAGATTGAAAGAAGCCAACTGTCCAGAAATGCATGAAAAATTAAAGTGTATCTAGGAAATAAAATTATGCTAAAAAAAATAATCGAATTGGCGGAAAAAATGCCCACTTTTTCCAAACAAAACACACACTCATCAAAAATGAAAACAATATTATTATTAATAATAACAACAATGATAGTGGTAACGTAAGAGTACAATAATGAGAGAATTA
>NW_018108711.1:31845-35134 GCF_000183805.2 Loa loa | reverse complement strand
TTATTATTATTATTATTATTAATTATTAATTATTGTTATTATTATTATTAGCGCATCAATTCATTTTCTTTTTTATTAATGCATGAATTGATTTTTGAGCATAGGCATGTTAAATATAGTAACAAGTTCAACGTAACTTGCTATGTTGTTATGAAGGTAATCGTTTGATATAACAGCATAAAGATTTAAAAGTGTTTGATAACCTTTCTCTTTGGAAATCCATAGGGGTGGATCAAGTCGATTGTAAGGTGCCAAACCACTTTCGAGACAAGAAAGAAAGGCGAGCAAATGATGGCCAGCCTGGAATTGCATTGGTGAATGTTGCACACCGTCACCTCCAACGAAAACAAGTGTTGTTGGTGAATTCTCATCTGAAATAGCCAGATTGATTCTCAAATATCTTTCTTCTTTGTCAAATAAACTCATGATCTTATCGATAATTTTTTTACTAAGGCATCATTACACAAAGACTATCATTGAATTCATATGTCACACAAGCATGATGTAGTGGTCAAGATGACCGCAATATTCTCCGACTTTATCCTATCTTTGTCAATGACTGAATAAGATAGTTTCGAATTTGGTGGTTAAAGCTGGATAACAATAATAAAAGTAGCAAACAATAATTCAAATAATTCTTTGACGCTAAACAAGGAGAATTATTGAGAAGAGACTAACTATACTGATGTATGTGTATGTAGATGATATCGCTGATATTGATGTTGATAATATGCCTCCAAAGCCAATCACCATCACAGAGAAGATTATCGCAGGAGGCTGAGGATGGCTGCGAACTAAATTTATAGAGCAGAAAATATCTCACTTTGATTTTATCTCGCTCAGATGCTTAACTGATTTTATGACAAACAATTTAATCAGTAAGCAAGTGACAACAATTTAATCAGTAAGCAAGTGACAAGCATAACATTAAAAAAAGTGATATAGCTGCGGTGACATTATTTTTGCCGTATAGCAATGACGCTTTCACGTTCTGTTGTAATGAATACACGTAATCACGTCCAAATGTACACTGGGTGATGAACAACTATCAAAGTAAGCAAATTGATTAATAAATTTATGCAAATGTTTGGAACCTTGAATGCATCAACTGATTGGGTGACCACTTGACAGTCAAATTTCCGGGTGAATTCTGATGCAGCGATAGATAACCCTTCATTGGCAGTCCATCAGGTGATATAGCTGCGGTGACATTATTTTTGCCGTATAGCAACGATGCTTTCACGTTCTGATGTAATGAATACACGTAATCACGTCCAAATGTACACATGGGTGATGAACAACTATCAACGCTCGTTACTATGCTACTACCACGCTTCATCACCTGAAATGATTCGGGAGTTTACGTCATTCATCAATTGAGCTGCATGATCATTTAAAAGGATGCATATATTGGGATTTATTCAACAAACAATAATCCAACACAACAATCGCCAATCTTTTTTGTTCTCAGAAAATAATTTCAGAAGTTTTCTCTCCATATCTCTTTCCAGAATTATCAGTTTAACATTGTCATGTTATTTGTTTTTCTGTAGAGTAAATGTCCCGATATCCTGAAAATATTTGAAGAGATAACTAACTGTTAATGGTGGTCTTTTGGGTGTGGGAGGAGTAGCTGAACATGAATGAATGCTGCGATGTCGCTCAACCAGTTCACCTGCTAATGGTTCTTCATACGGATCATACTGATGATCCATCATTGTATAATTAATAGCACACGGTCCAACTAGAAATCACAATATTTTATTGAAAATTCATTATTTGTAATATTGTGTTAAAAAATTTAACTTTCAAAGTTTTATTTGTCACTCTATTTTGTGCTGCTTCCATTTTTTGTCTTTGTGTAATGTGAAGAAGGGACATTATTAAATGCTAATTAAATCACAAGTAGAAAGAGAAAAATACCAGAAATTTTAATGCAAATATAAATTTGAAATAGTCATATTGAATGATAATAACGGATATTGAAGAGGAATAACACATTTAATAATAAATAATAAAACTTTGGGCAAAGTTAATATTTTGGTCCCAAACAAAGAGATTTAACTAAACTTTCAAACTTTATAGAAGAGAGAAAGGCAAATGAATTACATGAATGTTTCTGATAACATCAAATGAGATATCGCAATCATTTCATCATCTTCAATGTCCTTTTCTTCAATTGGCATTATAGTCTTTGGTAATAAACAACACAGTTTTCATATCAGCGAAGTTTTTCATGGACTACAACATTCTATCTTAGACGACAAAATTGGATGATACAGAAATTAAAGGATTGTATGTTATGTACCAAACTCAGAGAGTATACAAATTAGCGGAATAGGTCTACTTGTATTTACTTCATGCTTAGCTATTGTCACTCCTTCACTACGATATTAAATTGTGAAGTACAGAATCCTCCATCAAATATGAGCAACAAAAGAACGACATGCCTTCTTTATTATTTCACGTAGTACCATTTACGCTTTTAATGTAACCTGATGAAGTAGTATTGAGAAGTTTCGCCGTAACAAAAAGAAGAATAATAAATAATTGACAAGTAGTCATCTATCTGTTCTATAGTAGTATCAAATAAAACTTTCTACAATTAGTTTAGATACTAATCAATGGTTTCTAATTTGCTCTCTTTTTCGTTACGCAAAGAAATTATTCAAATTCTCGTTTCAAATCTTTGAAACTGAGCTAAAATTGAGAAACCATATTCAACACTTTACATAATCAACGACTCCATATTTGGGACAAAATAATGACAAGACTAGGTATTACATCATCCATTTGCGCAAATGATCATACTAGTTGTTTTTCGTACTCATTCACAATACGAATATATTCCTAATTAAAGATAAAATGGGCCCAAAATAATTGCTGACATTAGTAAAGTTACTCATACATTTACAGTTTATAATTCTAAAATTTTTCTTACAACAATCATAATTTTATTTCTTGAATCTTTTGTGCGACATTCAAATTACAATGAGAGCAAATAATGAATTTCGATATGAGAGTATCGTCACCTATTCAAATCAATTAATTAATTTCCCATGTGCATGTAGCTGCTAAATCATTTCATCGAAGTATACATAAATATTGGAAGGTATGCTTGTATGAAATATTCATACACTTGAATTTATTAAAGATAACAAAGTAATTGAAGTGTGTGTATGTGCATGTTATGTGTGTGTATCCTGTGTATATGTGTATGTGTATGTGTGTGTGTGTGTATGTGTGTGTATGTGCATGTTATGTGTGTGTATCCTGTGTATATGTGTAT
>NW_018108711.1:28281-31504 GCF_000183805.2 Loa loa | reverse complement strand
TAATATATCCTCTCTTCTCTCTCTCCTCCTCTCTCTCTCCCTCTCCCTCTCTCTCTCTCTCATTTCAGCACTTTCATGTAAAAGATATATACCTAGTGATGCATACATCCCTTATTAAAATTATTACTTTAACATTAGATTAGCATTGTGTTGTTAAAATGACGTCATTGCTAAAATTAAGAAAGAAAGAATATATCATACGGAAAATTCCTGTTTGATCCAATCCGTTTTTTTGGATTGCACTTTGTGCCTATGTTGACATGGAAATTACCGTATGACCCAGTTTATCTTATTGGTTACCCTTTGCATTCAAATATTGTTGTATTGAAAGATTGCTTAATATTATATAAAATGCTGGCTAAAAAAGTTACCATTATTAATCATATATTATTGAAAAAGATGACAATTAAAATTTAAAAAAGAAAATGCTAACATCAAAAGGATTTTAAATTTGATGAAAATACTACCAAAAGAGTAAGAGGGACAAATGATATCAAATGACATTGCCTTATGATGTGAACGAAATGGAACTTGAAAAGAAAACTGAATGATAAAAATGATGACAAAAAAAAATGAGATTACATGTCATCATTCAATGATACAACGAGTATTATTTCCATTATCTTTCCAAATAAAGTTTTTCTTCTCCTAAATATACAAGGCAAGAGATCAAAATGTACACTTTTATTCTTTGAAGATCATTTTTGGAGTAATTTTTAATTATTTCGTTTTCCACTTTATGCATCCACTACTCTCTCTCTCTCTCTCCCTTTTGCACAAATCCTACCTCTTGAAAAATGACATGAAATCTCTTAGAACTAATTAATCATGATAAAAAACACTTATCTATCGATTAATTCGTTTTTATGAAGCTCTCTAATAAGAACATGAGAATGTTTTTATTAGCCTATCCACTAACGATACTATTTATACACATCCTGGTCCATTCACCTGCTATCACTGCTTATCACTGTTATCAGCTATTATCATTGTCGCATATCATTGTTACTTACACTTCTTACCAATAAACAAAGCTACTTTTGGCACTTATATCATTTTTGTTAGCAAGTGATTTATTCCTTTGCTACCTGTTATCTGCATATCAATGCAACCATTACTATCTTAACATCTGTTGAATCTAGCAATCAACGGATATCGATTTATCATAATATTCTTTCTTATCTTTCCCATTGGGTACATCAATAGTACTTAATTTATAGACCAATATTTTGGAATAAATTTTTAATTAATCCTTTTCCTTTTGGAGAAGAATAGTGAAAATGTTTGCAAAATGATGAAATGCTTGAATAATGTATGTTATTCATTTAAATTAATTTGAAATAACAATCTCTCCATTACTACAAACCGAAAGTTAGCAAAAACATTCTATCACTTTGAATGGAAAAATCAAATATGATGAATCTCTTCTCGGAAGGACAGTGTTTAAATGCATTACTGAAAGGTCAACCTTATTTATACGGTTCTTTAATGCATTATTGCAAACCGGAATTAGTTTGCCATCATATCATTTCATTTAATTTAATCGGTTTCTTATTAATTAATCCTAAACAATGAAATGATGACTTTGTTTCCTCATTTTTAAAACATACCATTGACTCTGTCATAGTAATAGTGTCATCTATTTATGATGAAAGGGTTGCATGGCTTGTATTTCGGGCGAGATTTAAGTGTAAAATAAAGAACCAATTATTAAGTAAAAATTAAGTACCGAGTAAGGCTGCTACAACACCTCCCTTGGCAGCATCCAACATCAATGAACTCTTCTCATAGTATCGCCGACAACTATAAAAATTTTTTCATGAAATCTTTTGAATCTATCAAAAAAATGGGAATTAGTAAGAATATTTCTATTCAACCTTTTCTTCATTTCCATCCATTCCGCTTTCCTTTTATCCGGTCAAAAAGTATTTTCTCATTTGAAAATAACTTCAAATCCAAGTCCTCTTTAAAACGATAAAAAAATTACTGCACGGAGTTGTGAATGAATCCAATAATTGCCGGTAATATTTTTGCCAACAGCGCAAATCTAATCCATAAATAAGATGATGGACATGACCTGATAGTAAGCATTAATTAGTCGAACGAAATAAATTTTACTCTAAAACACAATAGTAATGCTACTTTTGAGTTAATGTACAACACCACCCTTAATGAAATTCTTAATTTACAAAAACAGAACAATAAATTCAAGCAGTGCAAAAAAAAAAAGAAAAAAAGCTGTCACATTAGATAGGACAGTTTATTAACTTTTCATTCTCTCTAACTTCAACAAAAGAAGGAAATGTAAATAATCCACGTGAAAAGACAAACGTAATTTCGTCATCATGAGCTTTGACTGTAAGTGTCAATACAGTTGCTGCTTCTGGACAAAATTTAGCAATATTATGCAGAAGGGCGTAAGTTGAACGTTCGCCGAATAGTCCAAGCAGACGACGTTTCAAACCATCTAATAAACATTGCTCCACTGCTGCTGCAATATCCAAAATTGCATTAAACTAATTGAAATTTCATTCCCCAATTAAAAAGGAATTTCTTGGAAAGAATAAAAACGTTCTCCTCTTATGAAATTACGGATTTTTGTTGCTACATTGTCCATTTACATTGAAATAGCAAGATAATACCAGTTAGTTTTGCATAAAAATCAAGTGGAAAGTTTATGAAATTGAAAATTATCTTTACCGCATAATGAGGTCACATATGTGCTTTTGGCGCTAATTGCTTTCCGATTTACAGACTCTTCCATAATGACTTTCACCTGAAATAATGGATGACCAATAACCAATGGAGATTTGGAAGATATCCATACAAGGAAGGATAAGAGTTGCGTTGAACAACCTACTTAATTGAGCACAATTCACCTCTCTTTTTAATGTATTCAGCAGAAATTCTTTACGACGTGTTGCTTCAGTCGGTGCTTCAGTATCAAAATCACAGATTATTGTACTGCTACTTCGTTTTCCCGTTTCAATTCCACTCTCACTTGCCTTCCGTTCCGTAAGAATGGAATCCTGGGAACGCATCATGAATGTTTCCCAAGCACTGGAATGCCGAACCATATGGGCTACTCTGTTCATCCTTCTCTTTAACATAAAAATTTAACTTCATTATTGCAAGTAAATTAGTTTAAAGCCAAACTTTTCTTTTCCCTGGCCACTTTCTCTCCTATCTTTCTCTTTCTCTCTCTCTCTCTCTCTCTCTCTCT
>NW_018108711.1:16761-28123 GCF_000183805.2 Loa loa | reverse complement strand
TTCTCTCCTATCTTCTCTTCTCTCTCTCTCTCTCTCTCTCTCTCTCTCTCTAGCTAGACAAGAAGAAAAGAAACATGAATGCATCAAAAAATTGTAGTTGAAAAGAAAAGAGTATTTTAAGATAGTTATTGTTATTGAGAAATGTTCAAAACAAGCGTTATCTTCCTAATAACATATCATTAAACGATAATGAATGAAAGTCAAAATGTCTGAAGCTAAATATCTCATTCAATTCTATTCTATCTTATCAGTATTTCGCAATCAAATGTAGCTAAGGACTTCTTGATGGATTTATTAATTATTTTGGAATAATTGACGGCTATATGATGAGAGATAATTGCATAAAGATAATGAATGAGAGAAATGTATTAAGATAGAGACAATTGCACGAAGATAATGAGAGAAATGTATTAAGATAGAGATAATTGCATTAAATATAATATTAATTATTGAAAGCAGACATAAAATATTTCGAATATGATGAAATGAATAAGCTCATTTTTTCTTTTTAATTGACCGTTGTGGCGACCCCTGAATACTTCGAGATTTTGGCTAGTACAATTAACTTGCCTGATTAAGAGATATATTGTTAGTTAAAAGGTCAGTCATATAATACCGGATCCGGAAGCTAATGTATGATGCATGTGATGAAAAGTTTCAGGATACCATTGTCCACACAGTATTTCTATTTAATTGCATCTTATGAAGCAATTTGCTCTTATTCTAGACTGCTTTATTGCAACTTTTTTAATTCATCAATTTCTAAGGATCTTCCAAAACTTGTATTTCTTTTTGCATCGAACTTTGAATCTTCTAACTGGTATGGGACAGCTTAAATGACATGAATTCCCAACCATTCTGGTTAAAATGACAATGAACGTTGTACGAATTCAGCTAACTGTTACTTGAATGAGGCCGATTTTTACGGAATCAATGATAAAGAATGAACTAAAGACCTATTGTGAAACAGAATGGAATATCTTAGAAGTATTAGATAGATAAAAAGATTAGGAATAGATTAGAAATAGCACGGGATAAGAGTGTCTTTTTTATTTTAACTTTGATATTTTAAATGGTATATGAATGGGTAGCAATCAACTCAGTCTCATTTTCTAGCTTCATTAAATCCTCTTCCATACATGTTTATAAAAGCCAATCAATTATAATGCACTTTTCCGCCTGAATATATCTTCAAAAATATTCACAGGGTAATGTTTAGTCACATTTAATGACAATTCCGCATTTCATCAAAAAGTTGCGATAGGAAAAGCAATTTCAATTTCTAAATGATTCCTTGAAATTCTCACGTAAGTACTATAGTGAAGATTGCTTTTTTTTCTGAATCACAAATGCAAATAATTTGAAAAAGCACCAGAAATTAAAATACAACAACTTTGTTGTCGTATTTGTTGCAATCTCATATACTTAGCAATGAACAATTGCTTGGAGATATAGTTTTAATCTTTTCAATATTATATGATTTGCATAAATTTTGGAATAAAGTCTATTTTAAGTTAATTATTTAATTAATTTATGTATCAGCAGTAACAATTAAAGCTTCAAATTCGCAACAACATATGAAATCCTGAGGAATGGGACTTAATGATAGATGATAGGAATCTGAAATCAGTGTCAATAACAAGGCAGAAAGTCCAATCTTTATCAAATTGTTACAATTTCTTGGTCAACGGTTTTATACGTTATCGCAAGTCTTAACCGTTGGCATATCAATTATATACGACAACTAATTAATTTAAAGTGTTACTGAATGCATGGATTCCACTATTTCTAATTTAAATGTATTAATTTTTTCACAGAATAAAACGATAAAATATCCCATACAATTAGAATTAAAATATTGAGGAAAAATATTGAAAAAATGGTCTGTGAAGGAACAAATTTACATTTAACTGTTTGGATTAAATTTAAAGCGTCCAAATCAATAAAATTATTTCAGGAAAACTTGAAATGGTAATGAATTCCCATTTTCATCAATTAGTCACAAACAAAAGAGATGCAGAGGATGATGATGAAGAAAATGGCAAAAATGAAAGTCAACCAGCAATAAGTATTTATTAAAGTTTAGAGAAAAATTCCGAATAACTTATGAACAAAACACATGATATACTTCATTAACTGTTTATATATTCTCAACAAATTGCGTTCTTTATCAATAATTTGTCAAAAATTACGCTTCCAATCGAAGAATTGCAGTAGAGAATCTATTTAATCCTATGAAATTTATCAAATCCGAAATGATCAACGATTGGTAAAAATAAAGATGGAAGCAAAAGTTGTACGCAATCTCTTTAAATTTAAATATAATGTTAAATTAAATCCCCTAAAAATTTTCGTTGTCGTTCTTACGTAAAATTGTCTAATTTCTTTACTATTTGTCACATGTCGAGGATTATAAATCGATTGGCAAGCTTGTTGTCAAGTAGCAAGCAACGCATTAATTGATATATCACTTGAAAGTTGGGAAAAAGGGAAGAAGTTTTAGCTAGCAAATAGCCTAATTAATTGTTTCTTCTGCATTGCATTGTTTTAGTTGTCTAAGTTTGTCCAATATTTTGATTTTCCTAATGAATTTTCCAAGATAATATTCCGCTATAACTTAGCTAAACAGTCTAATTTAGCCAAATAAACATTTATTTCCGCCCGTTCAATTCTATCCACTCTTATGCAGAAGGAAGAAAACGACAAAACAAACGAAAATTTCGTTAGCCAAAAGAAAGATAAACTTTTTCCATTCACAACAACTTTCGCAAGATCAAAGAACAAAGTCATCAAAAGCTTCTTTTTCATTTAAAAAAAATGACGAGAACGACTAGATGATATGATATCTTTTGCCATAATCATTTTACATTCATTATCCCTGATTTTATCAGCTACTATCTATCTGTTGAATAAATTATCAGATACTGAACTTTTTACATCACATCATATTGCATTTTTCTGCTCACCTTTCCTGTTAGGGAATTGTATTGGATTGAATCGATTAATAAGTATTTTTCTACCATTTTTTCCAATACATAATTGTATTGCGAAGTAATAATTACGAATGAAAAGAATTCTTCCATTGCCGAATTGGAAATTAGAAGTAATTTGATTTCTTCTAACTATTAAATATCAATATAAACAAGTAATTTGACTTCTTTTAACTATTAAATATCAATTTGAACAAGTAATTTGATTTCTTCTAACTATTAAATATCAATTTAAATTTCTAGTACGGTATTTTTGATATTAGTTGGATATGGTAACACATATCGAATAAAAAGGTATTTCATGCAAACAATCCCATACATCCATTAGATCATATCACAAGGACAAAAACATTTTTCTGATTAAGAGTCATTCTACGGGTCAACTGTACTGAACTAAATAATAAAGTGATTTTATGTTGAGTGAAAAAAATTATGTAGAAAATTATCGATTTCAGAAATATTTTTAAAAATTTTAATGATAAAGTTGATTTCTTTTACGGTATATTTTTACAGGCATTCTAAACAGACTATTTGTGATTGCCGTTTTCTGCTTGAATGAAAATTTCTTGTGTGTTAGAAGGGCCTAGATGGATATCTGGTAGGCCATTGATTTAAATCGGTGAGGAAGTGTTTTGGTGGACCCAAGGCTCGGCTCCATTAATACTTTTTCAATGGTCAATTAGAAAAATTTTATGGAATTGAGGAAATTTTGAAACTGTGCTTTCGAGTGTTTCTGTTAAAATGCTTTCCAATTTCATTCCTTTTCAGATAAGATACATCGCTCAAAAATATTCTATTATTTATCAATAGTAACTGACGAGAAAATCTGCTATGTTCAGACAGATGGGTGACATTTGGGTGATGAATTATCTTTGATATGATTGATATAATCCAAAAATGGTAATGAAAAAGTGACACAATGAGATTTAAGGAAATGCAAAAGAGAAAAGTTGCTGTTGATTTAGTATCATTTTTATATAGAAGATGAAAGTCAAGCAATAATGAGTGATGAAGTTGAAAAAGTCGTGAACTGGAAAATATGAGTTATGTGTAGTTTGGTACTTGCTTCATTTGTCAGAATAGAATTCATTTGTCAGAATCATTTGTCAGATTAGTGCAAAAGAAGGACTGAAATATCGGCTTTTTCATAAATCACTTTCTCACTCCTCATGACATCATTTCTTCAGGTAATACATGATTTTACAAACTTGATAAATCCTTTAAAAGTTGAATATCCTCATCTTCATCATAATATCTTGACTGGCCGAACAAAAAACCGAAAAAGAGTGTGAAAATGATTACTCTCGAAAAGCGAACAGTGCTGATAATCTTCAGAACCGATCGCCAACTTGTGGCACACAAAAAAAACAAGATAAAATATCCATTCGAATGGCCTAATTTGAGAAATGGAAGAAATAAAATTCAAAATTCCATAGGGAATTCAAAAAAGCGAAGCTATCCATTTGGAATGATTAGCCTAGTTGCAATTTCATATTAGCCATCAATCACGAAAAGATGATTAAAAATAGGTTGATGAAATGCTTATCAAAAAAAGAAGCGAAGCATTTCTGATGTATGAATGGAAAAGGTTAGTTAAACAACAATGAAGCAAATATAGACAGAAAGTTGGAAAAGGTTGGACTTATGGATGGATAGCTTGCTACTAATATCATCATTTTGTTAGATTCTAAGGGCCCTCTTTCTATATAGGGCTAGGGTAAAAATGATAAAAACACAAGAGGAAAACATTCATCATTTGGCTTTCTAGGCTCTTTGTCATTTTATTCTTGTCCGTAAACTGCAAACTCGATAATAACAACAGAAGGCAGGCGCATGTACTACTCTAAGCCATAGCTGAAAATGCTCTGGCTCGGCTGCCTCTTATGTTAAATACAAATAAACGTTCGCCGTACTTCAATTCTGCCAGAATAAGACCATTATTGCACTTACAAATTCATCACATTTATTCAACTGACGCAGGGAGGGCCTCATACTTTATGTATTTGCTGGGCAGTTTTTGTTTAAAATTTCAAACTTCTAGATAGTTGGACAGATTTGACAATAAAACGAAAGAGTGAAGTAATAAAACTTGAAAAGAATAAGAAACTTACTATAACACTTTTAAACGAACCCTTTTAGTTGAATTTAAAAGTATGAAAAGTAAAAATTTAGCGTGAACTTTCCATTTATTAATAAACTTACTAATGAGATAACTTTAATGTTCTATGTGGGCCATTGTAGAAGCGATACGAACTAAAAATGTAAGATAAACGGAAATTTTTTTTTTGGAGTCAAAAAATACTGCAAATAACGACACACTTCATGATTAGAATTATCGAGACATGATTAAAAGTATTTGAATTGTGATAGAAAAATAACCATACCCACTAGGCCTTCCTTTCTTTCATTTATTGATTAAGGCTATCTCTTTCCCAACTGAAAGACTATTCATTCTTTTTTAAATAGCCCAGCTAGTGTTAGGCTAGAGGAATTGTGCACAAACATGTATATCGTAGAGCAATTTAATTAGCTTGAAAATCTCATATTTAAGGCCACCTTGCATGATTGCATATGTAAGTTATCGTATCTTTTCATAATATCACTTGCACTGGAGACAAATGATCTAGCATAATGTTCTTCAAGTACAGATGATTTGAATTTAACAGTTTGTAAAATATATTTACGTTGTAAAAAAAATTTTTAGAACACTTCAACGCAAAGAATTCACAACTGGGCAAAAGTATTTGTGGAAGGACAAATTCCATCTCGGTAAAATACCCGAAATGTCCGAGACATTGAAATTAATCGACTATCAATAAATAAGAAGAAAACCAAATAAAAAATTATCCAAATAGAAACATACAATGGTCATAACTGATTAATAACAATTATTCCTTGCTTAAATATGAATATAATAATACCATTCCTTAATTATGACAAAAGAAAAAGAAAAACATTGAAACTTAGAGGAACTGTCAAAGATTCCCTTTCTTAATCAATGTAGAATGGAAGAAAGATCACAAGGAATTTTTAAGTTGCACTTAAAATAAGTATTTAGAATAATTATCAACTATCACCAGCATGAAGCAATCACTAATTGTTAGTAGCACGGAATGATCATTAATTATCACTAGTTGATTTATCAACTCATTAGCTGATTAATTAATAATAAGATGGATTAACGAGGTTATCGTATCGCATAGCATATTGCTTTCGCCAGTGATTTGTTGATTATCGATAATCTTTTAAGCATTGTAATTTAAAAGGAATGGTGATAATAAACCTTAACATCACTAACTGACCAGTGCAATCGCTGACCATATTGCTTATTATTCTCATTCTCGTCAAATTTCTTGTTGAAATTTTGTTCTGCTTGATCTTTAATTCATCAGCTTAAGACAAAAAATACACCCAGAGAGAATACGATTATAACTTTACAGCATGTAATACAACACATACTTATTCAACATCACCTTTATGAGTTTGGGAATCACAAAGAAGGACTATGAATGAAGACAGGTAAGTGCTAATAGTGATTTGAGACTGAGACAGATAAGTGCTAACAGTGATTTGAAATCAATGATTTGAGGTAAGTGCTAACAGTAATTTGAGATTCTTCATAAGCGTATCTCGAACTATCACTGAATCATCTATGTGGTGATAAGAGTTATTCAGATAATGAATGATATTTGTGTTAGTGATTTGAAACTCTTCATTTCGAATTATCATTAAATCATCCTGCAATGTATGAAATCAGTCGATAATGCGTGGTGAAAACGAAATATTTGTCATCTGTCAGCAGAGAATAAATGAATGAATTATTCGGAAGATGTCATGATATAGCGAACTTTGACTCAAAATATCGCTAAGCTTCTGCGGTTAGTTTGCGACCATTAAAAAATTATTGCAAATAATGAATGACATTTTAATTAATTAGTTTTAATCATATGCACACAACATTATTTCCTTATAAGATACTGTTTAGAATTTATGCTTGAAAATTTCATCTGCTATACAGTTCAGTAATTTGAAAAATTTAGAATTTCAAAAAAACTTAAAAGAGAAATGACCTCTTTTTCAAAGTAATATTTGGATTGGCTACTAGGAGCTCTGTGATCTATGAACAAAGTTCAGAGTGGCATCTTCATTCCCTTCCTCATATGTACGGTGGATCGAAGTGTTGTGAAAGTTTTTGAAATATTATGTGTAGACACAGTCGAATGTTGATTGACGACGGTTTATTGATAGACGGAGAAATATTATACGTTACAAAGGACAACTGGATTGCAGAAATTCCTGAACTTGTAGAACGACTTTGCTGTGGAATGATTTATGTGTAATCCTTTACATAGTGAAAGTTTATTTACAACAATCCAAGAAGTAAAAATCAATGACCCCTTTTATGACCTGAAGTTCTTTACAATAGCCTACATTGACCTGAGATCCTTTACAACATGTTAACACTGACCTCAAACATGATAGTCAACATGGGTTGATTTGCGACACCTTACAACATGATTTGTACTACATATCTATACAATATCAACTTTATTTTTATATAAAAAGTATTTCGGTTTTTACTGACATAAAGATCCGTTGATGGAAAAAAAAAAGAAGTCACACTTTTGGGTCTGATTCGTTTAGCACATTTTATTTGAAACGTTTTTCGACCGCTTCCTTTGTTAGATGTTTGAAGTACGAAATAGGTCTCTCTAGGTCCTGAATACGAGCATTATAATAATGACCTTCTCTCTTTCTGTTTGGAGAACTAATCGTTGTCGTTCGATTCAGTGGGACTCGTTGTGGGTAACTCTTTCAAGCGCTTCGACTTTTAACGCTTGGAAAACATAGCTTCATTAAAATTTTCACATTTGCGGCATGCAAATATGCATGATCAATTGGTGCATGCTGAAAAAGATAGATATTGTCTTTATATACTGGCTTTGGTTTTTATAAGTTGTGCTAACAGATTGTATGAATAGTTTTTGAAATTGAAAGTTTGCTAGAAAGAAAGGAAATTCAATCGGATGAAAGTATTAATAAGAAATTTGATTACACTGAAGTATGAAAAGAAAGAAAACTAAGGAATCAATATTGATATTAATGGGAATGCTTAGAAAGTATAAAATGAAGCGGAACAAACATTCGTTATTCCATGTTTTCTAATCATATGAGTTTTGATGTTATTCTTTGAATAAGTTGAGCTTCTATCGCATTTTCTACAGAAATACAATGGCACATTCAAATGGACCATTCGCACATGACAAGGTAACTTCGAACTGTGTACTTCCTTGTTGCATAACTTACAAACCTGAGAAAAGATTTTCTAAATTTTAAATAAACCTGAAAGAAAGAATTCTTTCTTTCTTGGTTGATAAGAACATTAGTATTGTCTTAGTAGAATTAAGAATCAGTTCTTGATTGATGAAGGGATAGAATGATAGAATGGGAAGAAAACTAACTCATTCATTCAGAGAAATTAGTAACCAGCTTTTTTTTTATTGGCACTTTTTTTATAAGCTTTCGGAACAAAACAGATGTATAAATAGAATACTAGCTTTGTTGTCTTCTTAATCTTTCATAATCGATTCTATTCAACAAATTTTGAAAATTCAAAAAACTCCGCTTACGTGAGTGTTTCTGGGTCTTTGTTCTCGTTGCTGATTAAGTTGGTGTAGTAATGTTTCTTGTTCTTGTTGCTGATTAAGTTGTTGATATAGTTTTTCTTGTTGGTTTATTCGTTGCAGTTGTAACACCCATTCCAGAAACGGATAGCGAGGTGAAACGGTAAATTGACTAGCCAAGGTTGACTGAATGCAATGTAACCACAAACTGTTGTTGTTAAGCAAGAAAGTATTTGCTGCTGACATAGCAGAACCGGATCCGTACGTTCCAGTGTTGCCATTAGTCACAGTTCCAAATGAGGGCATATTATTAACTTTAAGGGTGCACTCCGTTGAAAATTCCTCGACAACACCTTCACCCGCCTCACCTCCACAGCAGCTTAGCTCGATTTTGATTATAGAAAATAATTGAAAAATGCCTAAAAGCTTGAAATGATTAATTTCGAATATTTTAAACTCATTTTCAAATATATCATGCGCATGACGATATCGTCGGATGAATGTCTCCCATACTGTAAGAACAATAAATGGTACGTTCATTATCATATTTCACTACAATGATACAAATAATCACTAGTTACGTAAAAACGAAGCAGTTATAAATCTACAGTAAGTAAGTGATAACGTCGAATGCGACAGAGATGAATATATTGCGGGAAATTATTGCTATAGTAGTATTAAGGATAGAAAATTATGTAATGGACATGCAATATCTTCGATGTTGGATGACAAGTGTCCTTATAGGTCTAATAGTAATACGTTTTAGATAATCCTGGTTGACTTACTTGTTTATAAAATCGGCTACTGTACCACTGTTAATCAAACTTTTGTTAGATATGTGAAAGAGTTTTGCATAACCGTAACATTAACTGTTAGAACTGTGATGGTCATTACGAAGTGTAATCGGGAAAGAAAGAGGATTGATTTAGTGTTGGGTTAGAAATAATCAATATAATTTATAGAATAGCTACTAATGAACAAAATACCTGGCCAAGATATACTGCAAGATTTTTACGTCGGGCGCTGAATTACGAGCGCTCCCCTCGTTTTAATAGTAATGGTTTGATGGTTAACCATATTGGTTTTTTACTTATCCTATGAGTTAGAAACCTCTGAACATACACTGTTTGAATTGGTCGAAATCATCATTCCTCGATGCATTTCTAAGCTTCTTATGTGTTCAGAGTCTTCTAACATTATTCCTTCGAATATTTCTACGATTACAAACAATATCTGACATTGAAGGAATAGTAAGTTTAGCCATTAGAATTCTGCTTTTGTCTGTGCCCCAGTAATGATACATACCTATCTAACTTTATTTATTTTACAGAAAACATCACGTCATCCTACACATGATACGTACAATCTAAATGGTACCGTCACCACATAAGAATAAAGCGATACTTAAGAAATACTTCATTTTATTTATTTATATTTCAGTTCAGCTTTGAACATTTGTAGAATGTTTTAATACTGTTTGTTTTTTTTGTACCTGCAACGATTAGTTTATGAACTAGTAGAAGTGGCATCATTGCAAAACACCGGAAGTGATAGATGCCAAGTGATACAAAGTTGAATCAATGATAGTACATGCGAAGTGATATCCAACGTATCACATTCAACTTCCATGTTTTGCAATGCAGCTATGTTAAACTACAGCCCAATCCTTGTACTTATTTACAGAATTATCGTCGCTTGTTTTAATGTACTTGCCGTCGCTTGTTTTAATGTACTTGCCGTTTTGATAATGGTCATTTCTGATAATGGTCATCCTGGATGGTTCGCTTGACCACGCCAAGAAAAAACAAAAAACACGCTTAACAGATTTTTGAGTACAATTCTTTTTTGCTAGCACGTGCTAAACATCTTCGAACTCCGACCCTACTTCTTACTTGAACTCAAACTCTGATTTCATATTCGTTCGAATCTTGACCTCACTAGTGCACCAACTGTACCACACAGCTTTGGCACGAGTGATTTGCGTAGGCAATCCGGACGCAATTACTGACACTTCTGTATTATAAACAGTTCAATAACGGCAGTCTTTTAATCGATTGATGTATTCACGGATCAACTTAAAAGACCTATCGTGGTGGATTAGATGAATTAACTGATACAAGATCAGTAGTTTATAGTTCAGTGGTTTGGTGAATTGAGTACATCCAAAATAAATTGATTTATCATATGCTATCAAAAAATGCACATGCAATTAATTTCCAAACACGGTCGGTTTAATAAAATGAAAAATTAAAATCGCTGGAATGTCAACCAGAATGTATATATGTGTGTGGGTGTGAAGTTATCAAAATAGGTGGGAATGAGAAAACAAACTGATTTATCAAACATAAAATAAACAATCAGTGACGATGTGGAGAATAACTAAAAACATTTTTAACATAACAATAGTTCTTGCACTAATGCAGTTATTAAACTTACTCTTCCAATGAATGAAAAAAATTTTAATTAAGTGCAAGTTCCGAGTGTGGTAGGATAATCAATAGCACAGTCAACGATATGATTAATTCGTGTATCATTTTTATGAAAGTGATTGGAACTATAATTTTTTTCAGTGCTGTTCTCTGAGGTAAGTGTAAGTTCGAAATCAAAACATGTGTAATAGTAATAGTAATAAAAATAAAAATAAAAATAATAATAATAATAATAATAATAATAATAATAATAATAATAATAATAATAATAATAATAATAATAAAATAATAATAATAATGATAATAATATAATAATATA